>NC_134568.1:11139294-11331794 GCF_050947875.1 Dermacentor variabilis | reverse complement strand
CCGACGGCCCGGCCATGCGGCGCGCGCGAAAGCCTTCCGCGTGCGCACGCCGCCGACATCGCGTTCTCACTCGCGTGCGCCGGTCCCTGAGCTTGCCGGGGAACTGTGCCCCTGTCCTTACTTTCGTAGGGCCCCTGCCTCTCACGCTGCTGCGCCAACACTGCGACAGGCCGAGAACGAAATGCTGCAACGACGTGTCCACGACACTGCGGCTGCCACTGTGCGTACACGCAGGCACGCATGAAGCGATAAACGCACCTGCGTCCAAACCGCCGTGTCTGTCGAACGACGCGTCAGAAAAGAAGGCCGCTCCGAATGTTGGTGCTGGCAACTTGCAGGGACGTTGTTGTTGAAAACTTGTTGGCTTTTTCTGAACGTCGCGATGGTGTGACTAGTAGTAAGGTGAACGCTGTGATTTTTTTTACGCACGTGTGCTTTTCGTGCTTTACGCGAAGGTCGATGCCCGATGCAAACAAGCTGGATCGCATGGGAAGGCAGAAGTTTCGAAACTGCATACCACACGTCTGTCTGCGGGCGCAATATTCCGGAAAATCGACAGAAGGTATTGCAAGAATTCCTCTCATTCGTTTTATATTTTTTTTAGGCAAGGTGATTCGGCGTTTTATTCGGGTTACGAGACCACGGTAACTCGTCATGGTAAATCAAGGTCAACAAAATTGTTCTCAGTTTTAACGCAAAAAAAGAACATGTAGCTAAAATAAAAGATCAACGAATATACTTTTTTGACAGTGACAAGAACTTCATTGGATTGCCCGGAGGAACTTGATTGGGAGGAGCCGAAGGCTCCGCAATCGAGTTGGTGGCTCCGCCCACGACAGGACCGGGAGGTGGTGACTCTCTGCGACGTCGCGGGCCCTCTGGACGGCCTGTAGTTGGTGCGTGAATTTAAAGCTCTTCAGCAAGGCGGACTTGTATCGAAGGTCGGAACGAGCGTTGCACGGGCACAGCCAGAGCATGTGGTCGAAGGAGCAGCATGCGTGACCGCGTTTGGAGCAAGACTGCGTGAAGTATGGGTCTATCCAACTGAGCTCTCTTGAGGGGAGGTATGTAGGATCTCGTCTTTAGGAGCCTGAAAGTAACGGCCTGAGTCCTGTTCAGATTCGGGATTTCCTCCTGCTGTGTCTGTAATGCGACGTAATTTCCTGATAGGTGGTAAGAAGATCTTTGAAGGGGCAATCTTGTGGGAGAAACGGACCGCTAGCTTGGGCGCGGTTCGTGAATTCACGCGCCAGGCAATATACTTTTTTGAATTATTCTTCTATGTAGTCAGCGAAATTGAAACCGAGAAGAACTGAAAGTAATATATGATTAGCAGAAATCCTGAGACTGGCATTATTTTCGAGATAGCGCTTAAAACGTGCCAAAATATGCCCTGACGTTCCGCTTAATATTCCTGGCTATAGAAAAAGGTTATGAAGAGACTTGACAGTATAGGCCAATATATTTCGTACCATATATTGAAGGTGAATATAACATAAATGGCGCTTGCCTTAGGATTACTGCCAAGCAGGCATGATTTCACTGCTGCTCAATTTCACGATTTAAACATGTAATACAGTGGGAATAACTACAAAGTTAATTAGCGATTTTTTAAATTGACGCGTGTACATTACGACTGATGTGCATGTCCGCATCGTGACATAATCCGCCTGAATAAAATTTAAATTGCGGTTTCACAGGCGATTCTTTAAAAGAAGTGTTTTCTATCTAGAGCAATATACATGAAATACGGGATTTTTCAGAAGCGTCTGAATTTAATACCGTTGACATGAGTTCGTGCCGGGAACTATGCCTGTAAAAAAGCAGGGCAATAAAGTGATGACAAGAAAAAGTACTGCTCTTTCCGGTCTTGTCCCATTTCTTGCCCAGTTTTTTCTTCTTTTTTATGCCATGAACGTGTGGTGTATTATGCGTAACTTACGTATTTATACACTGCCGTGTGCTTCAGGTGATAGCACATGACCATTAGACGGGACATAAGCAATCATCGTTTAGCGAACGCTTCCGGGATGTGTTCAAAAGTACTTTGGTTATGCAATTATAGTAACTAGGTTGCGCACGGGGCCAAGCGATAGCCCTTCGCAACGATCCTAATATTTATTTAAAGAATTCGATGGCTCAATATTGTAGCAGCGCTGCGTATCACAGAATGGCCAAAGCCTCACACGGCGTGGTTACAAATCTTTCGCAGTGACGCTCCTCTACTGCCGACAGGGAAAACACGGCGTCTATGTTCACGGGATCATTCATGCCACGCCACACCGACGACAGCGCCTGTCTTTTAAGTGGTAGCACACACCTCAAATACAGGAGATTGATTGAAAGCTTTATTATTCCACCGAGCTGGGGTGCCAGCCTCTTAACCTACGCGTAGGTAGGGGCGGGAGGACGAAGCAGTCCCCGCGCGTTGAGGACGGTGAGTCCACGGCCTGAACGGCCAGGCGGATTGCTCGACGCTGGTCATCTTCAGCCTCGCTCTGGAGCAAGGCCTCCGAGGCTTCCCTGCTGTCAATGGTCCCTGGGGAGCCAGCACACTCCCATATTACATGGTCTAGCGTACCTTTCTCCTTACAAATTTTGCAGAGGGCGTCGTAGTTGGGTTAAGTAGATACAATTATACATCACCATATTGGATCTACTTTACCCAAATACAGGAGAGGTTGATTTTTCTTTAATGGGGCGCTCCAGCGAAACACTAAATCAGTTTAGACTAAGATGATATTCCTTAAAAACTATATTTTCATTGATTTCGCTGCATTAGACTTATTAGAAATGAAAATGAAAAGTTCGTTTTTTTTTTCGAACCGATACCCCAGTACCGGTGCGTCAGTATGACGTCACAGGTCCGAGGTACCTTTTTGTATTTCGGTCTATCTGGGTAAGTACATATTTTAAAACTTGCCGAGTTCAGTCTGTGGTCTGATTTAGTCGATCTTTACCAATAAAGAATTAAGTTTAAATACTGCCGCCAATGTTTGCTCTAGTTGGAGAGAAGTCGTTTAGAATGGTTTTTTGTCTTGCTTTACTCAGTTGCTTTTGTAGACAGACAGACAGACAGACAGACAGACAGACAGACAGACAGACAGACAGACAGACAGACAGACAGACAGACAGACAGACAGACAGACAGACAGACAGACAGACAGACAGACAGACAGACAGACAGACAGACAGACAGACAGACAGACAGACAGACAGACAGACAGACAGACAGACAGACAGACAGACAGACAGACAGACAGACAGACAGACAGACAGACAGACAGACAGACAGACAGACAGACAGACAGACAGACAGACAGACAGACAGACAGACAGACAGACAGACAGACAGACAGACAGACAGACAGACAGACAGACAGACAGACAGACAGACAGACAGACAGACAGACAGACAGACAGACAGACAGACAGACAGACAGACAGACAGACAGACAGACAGACAGACAGACAGACAGACAGACAGACAGACAGACAGACAGACAGACAGACAGACAGACAGACAGACAGACAGACAGACAGACAGACAGACAGACAGACAGACAGACAGACAGACAGACAGACAGACAGACAGACAGACAGACAGACAGACAGACAGACAGACAGACAGACAGACAGACAGACAGACAGACAGACAGACAGACAGACAGACAGACAGACAGACAGACAGACAGACAGACAGACAGACAGACAGACAGACAGACAGACAGACAGACAGACAGACAGACAGACAGACAGACAGACAGACAGACAGACAGACAGACAGACAGACAGACAGACAGACAGACAGACAGACAGACAGACAGACAGACAGACAGACAGACAGACAGACAGACAGACAGACAGACAGACAGACAGACAGACAGACAGACAGACAGACAGACAGACAGACAGACAGACAGACAGACAGACAGACAGACAGACAGACAGACAGACAGACAGACAGACAGACAGACAGACAGACAGACAGACAGACAGACAGACAGACAGACAGACAGACAGACAGACAGACAGACAGACAGACAGACAGACAGACAGACAGACAGACAGACAGACAGACAGACAGACAGACAGACAGACAGACAGACAGACAGACAGACAGACAGACAGACAGACAGACAGACAGACAGACAGACAGACAGACAGACAGACAGACAGACAGACAGACAGACAGACAGACAGACAGACAGACAGACAGACAGACAGACAGACAGACAGACAGACAGACAGACAGACAGACAGACAGACAGAGACGGACGGACGGATCCTTTCACAAGTGCAAAGCAGCCTCTGGGCGCCAGTGTTTTCCAGCGTCTCTACCGTGCTGCATGCCCCTACGTGCAAAATGAGCAGAGAGGTCTCTTGCTTCTGCGCACGGGTGCACGCCCAGGTGCTCACTTCCGTGTTAAACATCCGAAAACTTTGGCCGTTTCGTTCGAAGGGTGGATCATTGACACCTATAGCAATGTTTTGCATTGTGCTTGAACTCCTCGGATGGTGCTCTAGATATACACGGGTGCGACGCGCTGGTGGGACGCAGCGCGCAAGGCAACTCCCGCTGGGTAGAAGATACAGCGCCCTGGTAGCTACCAGGCGTCCCACAAAGCTGTCGTGATCAGGAGCGTCGCATGTCGGTGGTTCACGAGATAAGACCGATGGGAGGCCATCGACGCACCTTTAAGGTGTGTCGTTGGCTTAGGGAAAACACAGGCTCGCATAGCTATCTAGTACACCGTAGCATGACAAAAGAATGAGACACCGTGAACTCAATCATAAGTTGAGGGATAACCCTGTTTCACGTGCTGCGACTGGAGCGAAAAGAATCGGTGCAATCACACGCATCCAAAGGCCATTTTTAGAGGGCTCGTTTCACACAATTGCGATTTCAACAATGCGACTGGTGCTACGCTCAGGGTTGCTTGCCAGGTTTTGCGGCGAACGAGAGTAAATTATTTTAATGTGATGAATACAAACGTGTGCGTAATAATTTTTAACTGGCTTTATTCAGAGGGAATAAAATGCTGGGTTTTGTAATTTAAAAACGTTTTGTAGTTTAAATTTGTTTTGGAGTGCACAACGGCGGTTCCTGATGTTCAGTGCGAAGAGACACGGCATACGTAAACAGCTCTTCGCAGCTGGTTGTTCATCACTTCGTATCACATGTGCCTTCCATGTCCGCGTCGTTCTGCATGCACTACAACAAATTACAAGATGACCTATCAACAATCCCATACAGGCATACCCTCACCGCGTATACAGTATTCGCCTGCAGTAAAATCGCCCCGTCAGCGCAATGAGATCCTCGCGCTATTCGTGCTCAGAGTCACATTCTGAAGAAATGATGCGTGTACATTGCTCGTCATTGCGCATAAGCGGTGCCTGTTCCTAGCCATATTATTGCACCCAACGCAGCAGCAAGCACCGACCCTGAAGTACACGTGTGCCTGTGAAAGAAGCCGCAAATAATCTGGTATGTGATTACTGAACGTGGAATGTAACTTGCACTGTGAAATCCAATATTTTCACTGACTTACATTCTAGCACACATTCTATTGTAGACGTCTAGACGCTACATGTTGATTCTGTTAAGCCTTCGGCAAGGTACAACATAAACGCTTCATCTTTGAAATGAAAGCACTGGCCACTGATTCCTCGGTGTTCACCTGCGCAGCAGCTTTTCTTCGAAGCCATTTTCAATGCGTTGTAAGCAACAGCAGAGCATCCTCTCATGCTCCAGTGCATTAAGGAGCTCCTCAGGCAATAATGTTTGTTGTTTTGTCTATGTATGAATAATCTCCCCGATGGCACTTCATCCACTGCGCACCAGTTTATCGATAATTGCGTGATATATACAAACTAAGTTCACGGTGCAGTGGTATACTGTGTAACGCACACCGCTTCATCTCACTTGTTTGTGATGCAATACTTAACAACCTGCCAGCTCTGCACTGGGTTCCCTTCGCCGTCATTAGTGTTCGTCTTCACAGTGACAGCAAATTAGGTGCTTACGAAACATTAAATCGCTCAGTGCTTGAATATTCATCCATAAAAGAAATTCTCATTCAATTGCCCTGACAAATGGTTTGGGCTGTTTACAAAACAAAGCAGCTCCTCTTATTCGTCAATGAAAATTAATCTAAATTGTGGGGTTTTGCGTGCCAGAACCACGATCTTATATGAGGCACGCCGTAGTAAGGGATCCTGGATTAATTTTGAGAACCTGGGGTTCCTTGATGTGCACTCCATGCACAGTAAACGGGTCCTTCCGCTGTTTCCCCCATTAAAATGGGGCCGCGGCGGCCGGGATTGCATAACGCCACTTCGTGCTTAGCAGCGCAACGCCATAGCCACTAAGCCTCCACGATGGGTAACATTTTATTCCTTTTACACCGGGCAAGGCAATGTCTGCTGTTGAGAAGGCTCTTTCTAGAAATGTTTGCCTGAAGGGTACTTTCTTCATTCTTTCGTAAGTTGTATTACACAATGTCATCTAACAAAGTTTTTGCTGCTTCCCGTCCCCTCACATCTGCCACAAGGGTCAATCCTTGAAAAAATCTTTCCTTCTGCTGTGTGCATGATGCAGTATGAGCATTCATGTGTTTTTTACATTTGTATATCTGTAGAACCAGTTACGTGATAGAGTACTACTATGCCTGACCGTGATTATTCGTGCAGCGCTGATGCACGATACCTACTGACGCAGTGAACGTTTTCCACATTCGAAGTATCGGAAAGATGCTTGTTTGTAATTGTGCCCCTTTGCTTTCGGTTATTAGTGTTGCTTGTTAGATGTTGCATATACATGCCCCCCCCCCCTTATGCAATAGCCTTCGGAAGTCCAAGAGTTCAATAAATGATGAACTAATCTAAATGCAAGCGCTTTTTTTACCTGTGACTCCCATCGAAATACCATTGCCACGACAAGCAATTCAACTCCTTACCTTGTGTTAGCAGGAGATTGCCATAACCACAGCGGCAGGTGAATAAATTGAAGAACAATTTCGCTCTTGACAGATTTGCTTTCTTTTTCTTGCCTTATTTAAGTGAAAATGGCAATAATTAATTGAATGTGTAATTGCAAAAGAAGCTGAATGTGGCCCTTTATTGAATCAACTGCATATTGTGTATAATTTAAATGCAGATGTTCTTTTTTTTTTCTTTTGAAATCACAGGGTGAAACATTCTTGCAAGTAGCATGGTATTTCACGCCTCCGCCCCTCGGCCCCAACGCCCAGTCCGCCGGCGTTTACCCGAATACCGGACAAGCTAAAACACTCTAATGATTTCTTTCTTCACCCAGGGTGGACGGCTAAAGGCGACTATCGTAACTTACAGGCTAAAGACAGTATAGGCGGTCAACAGGAAAAGAAGCATGAAACAGAGTAATGAACATCACGGCAAGCTGACGGCACGCCACGTTCCATCGCCAGATAAGGTAATGGGATCATTCGCCAGAACAACAAGATAAACTTCACCCTTCAAGCAGCGACGGATAGCTTGATAAATGTGAAGCATATACATAAACTTGTGGTCACACAAAATCTTAGTGATTACAGCTGGTCTTCTTTGTGCGCTCTTAAGTGGCAACTGTGCGTATGAAAGTTCATGCTGGCTATAGAAATAAAGGAAAAGGAAAGACAAGGAGGTTCACCAGAGGATCTCTCCTGTTGGCTACATTGTTAGAGTGAATCAACATATTAGGAGAAGCGTTCCGTGTGAGGTTTCAGCGACATAGCTTAAATGAAGGTGGATCCGTATTGCGCCTCTAGTAGCTTAATAGTGCCGCTGAAGTACACTTAAACAGACACTAAAAGGCTACACTAAATGAGCTTAGGCTGGCGAAATAAATATTTCAATTTCTCTTTCTATTTATGTTGCAAGAAACGGTTAATTAGTGGGAAAAGAAAGTCAATCTTCAGTGTCTTGACTTTCGCGCCTTAAGTGCGCCCATTTGTCTGTGCGATGTCACGCGTTTAAAAATATTGCGTATACCTGCATTTTAGCGCTGAATATGTTCTCAACGCCTTCTAGGTTGAATCTCGTCTTTTTTTTTTATTGCGTCCTTCACACAGTCTCTGCTTGAGAGAGGAGAGAGAGACAAAAAGTGAGTGTATTTTACAAATACACCTTACATTTCTCTCTGGTGTCCTTTTAAATTACGCAGCAAGCAAAGAAGGAAAAATATGCATAAACTGTACAGGAGTTAATCAAGTATGCATAAGCAATGTGCCACTTGCTCATCTCCACGTACCCGGTGTCATTAACAGTCTTATCAAACTTGATCCGACCATATTATAAATCCTCATCGGTCGTTATCAACCTTATCGGACTCGACTCGACCCTTATCAACCTTATCGACCGTTATCAACCTTGTCGGACTCAATCCGACCATTATCAACCCTTATCGGTTGTTATCAACCTTATCGAACTTTATCGGACCGTTATCGGCAGTTATTTATTTATTTATTTATTTATTTATTTATTTATTTATTTATTGGTACCTCAAATGGCCCGATTTGGGGTTTTACATTAGGGGTGGGCATATTTAGATCATATTTTCAATGAATGCCTTGAACGATGAATGACTGGTGTGGTGCACCGCTTCAGCAGGTAGATGATTCCAGTCTTACTCTGTTTGAACGAAGAAAGAGTTAAGATGAGCGGAGGTGCGAGCTGGAGGGGGATAAACAGCCTTTGAATGGCTATGACGGGATGAAGTGCGATGCGCAGGCGTGATGTCGGTCTGATGAAGTAGTGAGTGGTAGAATTTGTAAAAGAGGCACAGTCTTGCTGTTCTGCGGCGCTGCTCGAGGGTTTGAAGGTTCAGAGATGACTTAAGTTTAGTAACGCTAGTGTGGTAAGAGTAGTCAGAATGAATGAACCTTGCTGCACGATTCTGTATGGATTCTAGTGCTGTTGCCAGGATAGATTGGTGTGGGTCCCACACTGAGCATGCGTATTCTAGTTTGGGTCGAACGATTGTTAAATATGCAAGTAGCTTTACTGAGGGCGGAACAAGACGTAGATACGGCGCAGGTAGCATAGTACACGATTGGCATCATTGCTAATGTTGCAAATATGCGAGGACCAAGTGAGGTTATTGGATTGCAAGTTAATGCCTAGGTACTTATATGTAGTCACAGCACATATTTCCGAACCGGCGATAATGTAATTAGCTGAAATAAATGATTGGCGACGATGGAAAGTAAGTAGCGACGTCTTTTTGACGTTGAGAGACATTAGCCAATTATTACACCAAGTTTCAATAACGTTAAGGTCGGACTGGAGAGCGCGAGAATCAGCGTCGTTAGTAATAGGACGATAGATTACACAATCATCAGCAAATAAATGAATTTCGGAAGAATAACCTATCGGTAAGTCGTCAATGTATATTAAGAAGAGTAGTGGCCCCAGGACTGTGCCTTGTGGCACGCCGGAGATAACGGGTGATAAGGTAGACGAGCGTCGGTAAGCGTAAACGAACTGTTGACGGTTAGTCAAAAAGTTGCGTATCCATTCGAGAACACAAGGGTTAAGATTAAGACATGATAGTTTTAGGAAGAGCAGTTCATGAGGAACCTTGTCGAAAGCCTTTTGGAAATCTAGGAAGAGGGCGTCCATGGGTATGCTTTGATCAAGATGCGAGCTGATGTCATTAACGAATAGAGCTTGTTGAGTTTCGCAGGACATGCCTTTCTGAAAACCATGTTGATTAGGATTAAAGAAATGAGCGGATGTTAGGTAGTTTACTATATGAGTATAAATTATATGCTCCATTAGTTAAGAACAAACACTAATGAGGGAAATTGGACGGTAATTGTGGCACGATGACGATGATCCTTTTTTTGGTACGGGAATTATCTTACCTACTTTCCAGTCTTGCGGCACCACTCCAGATTTCATTTCATTTCATTTCATTTATTTTTCCCTTAAAGGCCCGAAGGCATTACATAAGGGGGGAGCAAAATCAAGGTCAAAGAGAAAGAATAAATTGACAAAAGATAACAATAACAAATAAAGAGTATGTAACAGTTAAATGTTCTTGTCACGCGTATACAATGCAAAGTAAATTTCACGGGAATTAAACACGAGAAAAAAAAATATATAGATGTATATATGAAGCACTCAATTAATACACGAGAAAAATACAATGAAAAAGGCTGATCCTTTTTGATGATAATGATTGCTGAAAGATATGGCATAAAAACACACTAGAGATGTGCGCAGTGTTCTTAAGCATTTTGGAATTGATTCCATCGATGCCGGATGAGGATGTTAATTTGACGGATTCAATTAGCTTGGTGATACCATGTGCTTCGATTGTTATGTCTGACATCGTTGGGTTGTTGAGGTAAGGACAGTCTGGGAGGTCAGTGTGAAGTTCAGAAGTGAACACGGAAGAAAAGACAGAGTTTAGTACTTCAGATACTTTATGGTCTGGAACACGGTTATTGTTGTTAGCATATAATAATAATGGTTTACGGTTATTTGGGTTAATGTATTTCCAGAATTGTTTGGGATTGTTTTGCAGCATGTTAGGGAGTACAGAGCCGAAGGTTCGTTAAGCTGTTGCGGCCAAAGAATCAAACTCCTTTTCAGTGACGTAATATTTTTGCCAGGCCGGAGCGGTATTGGAACGCTTGACTTTATGAAACAATCTTTTCTTTTTATTGTTTAGTCATTTTAGTGTGTTGTTGAACCGTGTGGACGAAGGTCGCTTTGTTAAAATGATAGTTGGTATGTAAGTCTTAGTGCGTTCGATCATTTTATTTTTAAAAAGCGTCCAGTTGGTGTATACTGTGCGCTTCGGTATACCTATAATGTACCAGTTGTAAAACTCGGTTAGTGCATTGTTGATGCTGATGTAATCACCTTTATCGTAAAGTGTTATTTTCTTTTTTTGATTTTTTTGCACTGAGGTAGCTGCCAGAATAATTCTGCATGCAGGATTATCAACCTTATCGGGCTCAATCCGACCCTTAACTCTTAGCTGTTATTAACACCCTTATCTCAATCGCTGCTTATAAACGCTTATCATCATCATCATCATCATCATCATCATCATCATCATCATCATCCTGGTTACGCCCACTGCAGGGCAGAGGCCTCTCCCATACTTCTCCAACAACCCCGGTCAATAAACGCTTATCGGTCCTTATCAACCTTATCAAAATTGGTCCGGCCATTATGGCCGGACCTCTTATGGCTCTTTAGCACCTTATCCATATGCGTCGAACTATTATCAACCATGATGAGGCCCATATAACCCCTCATCACTCCTTATCATTCTTATGAACTCATTGACTGGTTATCTGTCTGTGTTGCGCGACGCGGAGCGCATGCGCCCTCAGAGATCGGCGGCATTTCGCTGGGTGAAGAACGCCCCAATGGAAGGCGCATCCCGCGACAACCGAAACGCATCGGGTATGTGAGGTGTTTGCCATTAACTTTTGGCAATACTGGAAATTTCCTGGTGTCTACAAGACTCTACGTCGGCTCTACATGTGGTCCTACAGATGTCTTTTATTCCACCATCACAGAACTTTTAACAAAGCCGTCATAGAAACTTTTCTTTTTTGACATTTGTTTTCTACCACCGAAACTCATCAGATTCGAAACTGAACACCTATTTCTTTCTGTTTCATTGGTTTATTTTTATTATTACATTTTCTTTATGAAGTGTAAGTGTCACGCGTCAGCGATGGTTTTCCTCAGTGAGTCGACATAGAAATGCTTACGCATTTAAATAGTGAACGCAATCTCGCGTGTGGGATCACCTAATCCGCTTTTCAATTCTTGTATACCGGCCGCGCCGTTTCCCGATGGAGGCGGAATGCAAACACGTTCTTCTACCCTGGTTTGAACGGATGTTAAAGAACCCCAGCTGTTCAATATTAATACGGCTCTCTCCAGTACTACTTCACTGCTACCTCACTACTGCTATACTACTCCACTACATTGTGAAGTTTCGGGACGTTAAGCACCCAATTTGTTTTTTTTTTTGTTTCTTATTCTTATCGCATTATTTTGACTCTGCCACTGCTTCGAGCACGTTCTTTGCCGTCTCACGACCGTGTGCGCTGTTCCCGATGCCCGCTTCCATTCGCTGCCTTTGACTCGACACCAAAACCAACCGCAATGCCTTATATCTCCTGTTAACGAGCACACCTCCATTCTGTAGCCGTTATACGCACGAGTAACGACTCAATTTTAAACGCTCAAGGGCTTCCCGCGGGAAGTCGCGCCGCCTCGCCTATGCAAAGGCGGCCGCCATGAAGTCTAGGCCACACGTTCTAAAAGTAATCGCAAAAAAAAAGAGAAAAACAAGAACACACTTAATAATGAACATGGGAAACGGAGACACGGGATGCTAATCAACCGCGAATGCATGCCTACGTGAGTAGACTGCATGTGCCACCAGTGCGCGTATTACGCGCGGACTTACGCTTTAGAAGCATTCGCCGCAGCGGCACGCGGATGTGTTAGTACCACGCGGCCGCACTCGCATACCAGCGGTGCGAAAGAAAGCGGCTGTCGCGCTTCGCGTTCCCTCGCAACGCGCATCCTACTTCCAGTGCTCCCCGAGGCGTTCCTCTTCAGCGAGAGCTCACTTATCCGAGAGCTAAGCGCAGGCGCGCACAGGCTCGTCTGGACGCTACGTACGTTCGGTAATCGTCCCTGCGCCCCTCCATGTTCTAATTCCTAGCCTCTACGTGCATATACGTGTACATACGTATACACGCGGCGTGGACAAACAGATGCGACTCCCGCATGGCGCTCTGTATCCACTTTTTTGTTGCTTCTTGGACGTGTTTCCCGGTTTGTTAGAGCGTGCAGTTTCGTGGCCGCGGGAGTCCACGGCACGGCTTGAAGAGCGCTCCCGCTTTAGCCTGCGTTCGGCCTTGAATCGGACTGAGGTAGCCACGCGCGCGCTTTCGCCGTTCGGCGCGCCCATTCCGACGCGCTTGTCCCAAATTTGCCCGGGTGCTTGGAGGGATCAGGTTTCGGCGCGCCGACTCGCCACTCGGCGTGGTTCTAGGCTTGTTCTTTTTTTTTTTTTAGCGTCGTGGTGTGAGCAACGTTAGTGGATAGATTATACTCGGGCGCCTTGTTCGTTCTTATAATTGAACACGCGTAACGCTCGGCTCGAAGAGGTTGCCGAGTCCTGCTGCGTGGTCACCACCGCGGAAACACGATAACCGCGCTCCAGTTGACAAGAAAAGCGAGCCGGTTGCGCAGGATTGTAGTTTCCTTTTGTTCGCATAATCGCGTTAGCGCAAGATACGGTCTTAAAAAAAAAAGCTAGTTGTTTCGCAACGTGGCATAACGCAGACCTGTACTCTCTTTTGTGTGTGTGTTTTTTAAAAGGCAATTCAGGAAATGCTAAAGAACTTCTGTTCGTTTGTTCAGCTGCCCGTGTCACCGAGATATAGGCGAGCAACGGGAAGACTCACGCTACAGCTGTATGTGAGTAATGGTATGTGGGCCAGTTGCTTTTGCCGACGCGTCAGATAAATTTTGTTGTTTTGATTCGCGCCTAGGGGTGGTTGAGATTTGTAATACGAGTAGGATCATTTATCGACATAGGGATGTTCACTTCTTTACGCAACGGCCAAACGCTGCTGATCTGTTGCGTCCGTCGTAATTGAGTTTAGTTTTAACAATATAAGTGCACGTAATATCAGAGTTACCATCGTCTTTGCTGAGCCGACCGCTTTGCAATTTAGATTTGCAAAACTGTTGCGACAGGGCATTTGTGTTAGAATCAATGACTTACGGAGAGGGCGAGGAGAAAGCTACGCATAAAGACAAGGACGCTAACATGCCTGCTCGTAAGCTTACTACCCTTTTGCGGCCGTAATATCGGCTACCCGAGACGTGTGCGGCAATACAATGTACTACGCCTCTCTAGCGGCAGTAGGAACACTAGTGGCGACCTCCCGGGACACCTCGTTCAGCCACAACGCGTTGGAAGCCTTTTTGTCTTACATGGATGTTCTCGTCGAAGGAAAATAAAAAAAAAAGAATAATGTTAACGATTATGTCGCTGCCAACGCTTTACAACAGCAGCTAAGTATAACGTGGTGGTTCGCTGCAATAAAGCTGTTTTAAGAGGAAGCTTTAGCTAGGGTGCTCCTGTCTAAATACATGTAAAAGGAGAATTGGTTTTTCTCGGCGGCCACTGCACCAAATTTAACGAGGTTTGTTGCATTTAATAGAAAAACCTATAATCTAGTGACTGTTGGTTTCCAATTTCTATTTAGATATTCAATCATTTATAAAAAATGGGCAAAAACCGAAAATTTTCAGAAAACGAAACTATCAAGTTTACAACTCTCTAACTCAGCAAACAAAAACTATATCACAATTCTGTTAATTGCATCTGATAGTACATCTAAAGCGGACAAAATTGATGCGTTAGACATGAATCTAAAAGAATCTAGTACTATGGAAATGCAGCTTTTGCAGAACCCTTGTACACAAGCTAACAAATTCACGTAAGATATTTATTTATTTATTTGCAATACTACCAGTCTCAGTGAGACCAAAGCAGGGGGGCACGATTTTACAGAAAGCAACAAACAGGTGATGTTACATGGTACATTAAAGGAAAGAAAGAAATGAAAAAGGATATAAAAAGGACATAAATTGACATATTGAATTTGTCCGCTTTGAATCAGCTAGTGGATGCCGTTTGCAGAACCTCGATATTTATTTTTGATGTCGAGCTATTAATTTATGAACCTTGTGCGTCTACATTTTTCGAACTTTCGAATTTTCGAAAATCTTTTTCACAAGATTCAATTCCTAAATCGAGCTTCCCCTTCCAACGGTCACTGGAATTTAACTTTCTCAAATGCAACAACTTTCATTAAAATCGGTCCAGGGGTTACATTGGAAAATCGTTTTTGCGTTTTACATGCATATGAATAGGCCGCGTCGGAGTTGGGCCCGGGCTAAAGCTTCCTCTTAACGCGGGAGCATTACTTGGTTACATTACATTACAAGGCGTGGCAATAAAACAGCCCACAAAATACGTCATCTTCGCCTAACTGAAGAAAGAAAAAAACAAAGTAGCCACGGTGAGGATCCGATCGTCTGCCCCACCTCTACTGCTCCCGCTCGGCAGCCGAACGATCTAACCACTGCACCACCGTTGCATTACGCCAACGCTTCAACAGGCGACAGTGGTGAATATGTTCGAGGCTGTGCACGTGGTTGGGCTCTCCCTGACGGGCGATTCACTAGATGGCACATCTTAGGAGTGGCGCGCGGGACGCAGAGGAGGGCCTGGCGAAAACGTGAGAAGAAAAGCGTAGTGCGGGACGATATGGCTACGAGATCGCGTCAGAGTAGCGCACGTCGTCTGGGATGTCGTTCGGCGGCGGCTGCTGTGAATCGCTCCCGTGCCTCGCCCTTGCCCTGGCTCTCGCGACCTCCTCTGTCGGCGCTACGGAGTCTTCATCGTCCGAAGTTTAATCGCTCGCCTTTACGCACCATCAGGCGAGACAACAAAGCGTGGCCGGAGGCGCCCGTCCGCAGCCGTCGAAGACCACCGCAACGCATCAAAAGGTGCCAAGCGAGGCGATGCGTCGAAACTACGTTGACCATCCAAGTACCCTATACAACGCGAAAGGCAGAGCGAGCGCCAGCACCATAGCGCCGCTCGGAAACGTACCGTCATCGCTCGGCAAACTGGCGCCATCGTGCTGAAAAGTTGTGTCATGGAGAATGAACACTCAAAGCAACGTGCGCGAAACACTGACGAGATCTCCACTTATGAAACTAGGCTGAGAGATCGCAATCGTTTGTTGTCTTTCGTTGTTGCGACCTCATAAGCAGCAACATTACGCTCGGAAACACAACGCACTAAACTCAGCAACATTTCGCCACAACACTCAGCGAAATAATAACTCAGCGACACACTCAGCAACAAGTAATTCTCTGCGTTTACACATCAGAATTGCATACGTCCCCCCATAGTTTTCACACTGCCCCATAACTCTGCAGCACAAGATGGTGCCGCCAACTCGGCTGTTCGCGATACGTGTCCGGTAACTCGGTATTCTGTAAGCTGCAATACATTTCCAGACAAGCTAAATCTCTCCAATGAGCTAGTAGCCCACGCTGCACGGGACGCGCGTACAATTGTCCACCTGCATTCTCCGGAGGACCGGAGCCGTGTGTGCTGTTACGCCTTGCCTAACGCCAGGCATGCCACTACGAGGAGCAACTCTTTCGTGCAGCAAGGAGCAGCGTTCAGCTTCCGCTGTCATCGCTTTTGTATGCAGAAACAAGTGTTTGTGCTCGAACAGTCGAGTTACAGAAACCGAGTTACAGGAGCCTAGCCACGACCGTCATTAAAAAGTCGTAATTTAAAAGTTTTGTTGCCTTTGTAATGACGACGGACTGACTGAAAGTACCCAGCTGCATTGCACCCTTCTTCACAATTGACTTTCAGAACTGGGCACGTATTCGCAGAAAAAGCTCTTACGCTGCATCTGTTCGCAAGATGAGATGTCGGTCAATCGTGATGTTGGACATATTGTTAGCGAATGCAAACAGAGAAACGAACAAAGAGCTTTCAGAGCGAAGCTTTCTTAGCCTCTTCCTGCGGTTGGGAGGTTTCGATAATCTATCCGCTATCGACTGCGCAGGAGTTCACTGACGTCAAAACTACGCGCTCCCTCCATTCATGGAAATTGTGCCGCAAGAAATAACTATGTAATGTATATTTCTGATGGCTGGTTTCCAACCGTTGTTCAACCAGCACAGAAGATCCATGCTACTAATTAGGCCACGAATGCGTGCCCAAAAAGACGGAATAGAACCCCCTTACGAATTTTCCTGTAGCAAGCCAGCGCTTTGGGACCTTTGGCTGGTTAGCCGCGCCGCGTAGCAAGTTCACTTGTAAAAGTGATGGCGCGCATCTTCCGTAGCTGTTTATGAAGACAGAAGTGACGGGACGCGATCATCGCCGAAATTTACTGCAAGTCCTCCATCGCACTGCGGCACCTGCAATAACCTGTAAATAAAGATACCTGCACATTTTACGTACCATGGGCCGTGTTTCAATGCACAATTCTTCAAAACTGTAAAAGCTTCGCTTGCATCAACAGGCATCCGGGATGGGCTCTGCTTTTTTCCCTCTCTTTCCTTTTCTTTTTCTTTTTTGGCCGTGCGTTACTTGTAGTCTCCGACCAGTTCAAGAATACCGACATTCATCTGTTCCCTTTCGCATTCTATTTATCTATTTTATGTGATTGTGATAAATGCTGGCACAAGCAGGGCTGATAGCCTGTCGTAAGTATGGTTACTGAATTATCGTGAACGTCAAGTTTTACCCTAGATTTTCTTTCTTTCTTTCTTTCTTTCTTTTTTTTTTGTCCCATTAAAAAATGAATGTTCCTGTGCGCATGCAGCTAGTAGACTCGGAACTAGGAAGCCTTGTTGAACACATGGAAGGCAATATGGGTTTTTCCCTCAGGTTGGTTAAGCGCGGATTGCCTTCGTTCTCGTTGCACGATGCTCGTAAAGAACTTTTCACCAGTCCGCACCGACTAACTTCTCGTTGTACCCTCAACAGTGCGGCTAGAGGCTCGGCACGCCCTGCATGATGATCCAACGCCAGGGTACTTCGGTTTCTCCCGCACGCTCGCGAGGATACGAGGTAAATATTACATGGTGGCGCCCGACCCCGACGTCGCCAATTGTGTTACGACATGCCGAGACTGTCAGCGATGAAAGACACCGCCGGCAAAGCCAACCGGATTGCCACAGCCTATTGAACCCCCTTGCCGATCGTTCCAACAAAACTGGATAGACTCACTGGGGTCCCTTTCTATGTCAACATCCGGGAATAAATAGACCATCGTGCCTACTGACTATATACCTTACCCGCTTCCGTGAAGCAAAAGCGCTGCCCGAAGGCGGCGCTGCTAAAGGGGTGAAATTCTTGCTATAAAACGAGCTGCTGCCATGTCACGGTGCTCCAGAAGTCCTCATCGCCGACAGAAGAACGGCTTCTACGGCAGAGCTTCAACAGGCTATTTTGAGGTAGAGCCATACAAGTCGCTGGGGGAGAACTGCCTACCACCCGCAGACGGATGGTTCTTACCGAACTCTTGAACAAGGCCCCCGCCTACATGCTAGGAATACGTATGTCGACGTTGTCCGCAAGACGGGGGATATACAAGGTGTCTCTGCTAACTTTAGTCAGAGTTTAAAGATATGCAAATGCCACGCAGCTGGACAAAACTAAGGTAATTTTTGCAGTCGCTTGGGGATACTCAAACTACATTTTTCATTGCGCCTAATTGGATAATTAGTCTTAGTTAATAATTAAACTTCTGAAATAATGTAATTCATGAAAAGTGTCAATGAGAAAATCGTAGAGCCACATGGAAAACTCCCGTTACAGCTATCTGTTCTTCAACACGTGCTACATCAAAGTGTTTTTCCGATCATGAAAGAAGCCCGCAAATGCACGCAAAATTTCCGCGCGAGTGGCCGCTCGAGGCACTTGGCGTGTATTCGCGGGCTAATTTCACGCTCGGAAAAACACTTTTATTTGGCACTATTGACGAACAGAAAGCTGTATCGGGAGTTTTTCGTGTCGCTCTACAATTTTCTCAATGACATTTTTCATGTAATTATAATATTTCAGAAGTTCAACAATTAATTAAGACTAATTATCCAATTAGGCGGAATAAAAAGATAGTTCAAAAGCGTTACGTCTTGGCCGAGTCGGTTGTACATGGTTCTTAAGAGGCCTTTGCGTGCACAATGACAGGACGTCGAACGAAGAAGGGACACATATTGCGTGTCCCTTCTACATATATGCTTCTATGCTTTTGTCGCCATTCCTTCGTCATCATTTCATTGCCTTCATGTGATCGTGATAATTCCTTCGCTGTCATGTCATCATCATTTTCCCGCCGTTTCCACTCTGTCGCTGTAGCTGCGTTGTCGCACTACCGTGATCCCGGCGCCATATTCGAGCCGTTGTCGTCATTCCGTCGTCATATTTTCGTCGTTGTCATGCCATCGTTTTTATCACGTCATCTTCACAGGGTTGTCGTCATGCCATCATAGTCGTTCCATCGTCGTAGTGATTCCACTGTCGCCGTGCATTTGTCACCATGCCGTCGACATTCCAGCTCATTCATTCCCTTCGTCATACCATCGTTGTCATACCAGTGTCGTCACTTCAGCGTGGTCATCGAGTGGTAGGTGCACTATTGTCATACCGTCGTCTCCATACCATTGTTGCCACTGCAGCGTCATCATCCTGCGGTTGTCACATCATCGTCGTCATACTTCGTCAATCCAGCGTCGTCATCCCATGGTCGTTATGCAGTCGTCGTCACACCAGCGCAGTTATACCACGATTGATACTGGCGTCGTCATCCCATGGTCGGCGCACTGTCTTCGTCAGACCATCGTCTTCATACCATTGTTGTCACTCCAGCGTCATCAAACTTCATCGTCACCCTAGCGTCGTCATCCCATAGTCGGCACACGGTCTTCGTCACACCATCGTCTTCATACCATCGTTGTCACTCCAGCGTCATCATAGATCATCGTCACCCTAGCGTCGTCATCCCATGGTTGGCACACTGCCTTTGTCACACCATCGTCTTCATACCATCGTCGTCACTCCAGCGTCATCATTCTTCATCGTCACCCTAGCGTCGTCATCCCATGGTCGGCACACTGTCTTCGTCACACCATCGTTTTCATACCATTGTTGTCACTCCAGCGTCATCATGGTTCATCGTCACCCTAGCGTCGCCCTCCCATGGTCGGCACACTGTCTTTGTCACACCATCGTCTTCATAGCATTGTTGTCACTCCAGCGTCATCATACTTCATCGTCACCCTAGCGTCGTCATCCCATGGTCGGCGCACCGTCGTCGTGTCGTCGTCATACCATCGTCGCCATCTCATGGCTGTCACGTCAATGTCACACCAACGTCGTCACTCCAGCGTCGAGAAACCATGATCGTAATGCAGTCGCCATCATGCCGCTGTGGTCGTTCCATTGTGGTCATTTTGTCGTAGTAACTTCAGTGTCGTTGGGCCGTTCTCGTCATGCCTTCGTCAGCATTTCATCATCGTCGTTGCGTCGTCGCCTTACCGTCATCTTCATGCCCTCGCTGTCGTTTCATCGTTGTCATTCCTTCGTCGTCGTGCGTGTCAGGGGCATGATCGAGCGCAACATGTTTATGTTGAGCGAGGTGGTTCCCAGTGGAAACGTCCATCTAAGTCATTCGGTCTCAATTTGAAAATGGTCGCTAAGCAGCAACACCATTCATCACAAACACCAATGAAATGAAAACTTTGCTTACGCAGATTCCCACAGTGCGTGGTTTCCGCGGAGTTTTTTTTTTCATTTTGTTTTGCTTGTACTTAGCTTTTTTTTTGCTTTCATCTTCTGTTTACAACACCGAGAAGATGCTTTTTTTAAGACAGGCCATTATTTGCATACATTTTACTTTTTTTGATGGTGACCGTTTTTCACCCGGTTATCACTGTTATGTAGAAGAAGCGCACAATGTATTCGAAATTTCTTGAATGCTGTCCTCGAACGGGTACGGTAGTTCCAGCGTTTATACTCTGGAATGTGCGGTGATACGAATATATACCAGACGGACTTGCCCCGTAAGATCAGATTCGACGACCGACGACCGCGCTCGCCTCCACCGTTATGGTTTGAAAGTTGCTAGCTTTTCTGGGCACTAGTACGTCCACAATAAAAAAATACACTTGGTATCAGTTGCCGGTCTTCACCGTCACTAAGACTTAACATTATCGTGTTATTAGGCACAAAAATGGTTTTGTGCACTGTAAATAAATTTGCACTCTTAAGGGAGTTTTCTCTTTATCTCAGACACTCCCACCTTTGCCGGTACAAGGGCGCGAGTTATAAACCGATTTGCACCGTTAATGGCCACAAAGGCTCTAAGATGGTTTACAGTGTAATGTTTTTTATTGGCTGTTTGTAACTACATGACCGACTGCGTGTTTTTGTTGTCCATGCTTATCAGTGGTGTATGGTCCTGACCAATAAACCCTCGTACGCTACCTCATGAAACCAAGGCTGTCAAAGTAAAAGCGCTTAATCTGCAATGAGCGACAAGAATAAATGGATCCGAGGCGCTCCTTCTTTATTTGCTGTAACTATAAATTAAATTATGGGGGTTTAGCTGCCATAAAAACGATTTGATTATGAGGCACGCCGTAAGTGGTCGATTCCGGTAAAATTTTGACTATACCTGGGGTTCTTTAACGTGCGCCCAATGCATACACACTAACACGACACTCCTTTCCACACAGTTCTGTGAAGTCAATATTTATCACATGTACCAGTGTCTTCAAAGAAGCATTCGAGTGCTTTCATTGTCTCGCGATTAACTGATGTTTATAACCATGGGCCTAACATCTTACAAGTGAAAATACCGATATTTGAGTCAAGTAAGCGGAGTCCTAGTTCGAGGTGCCGTCCATGTATTGTGTAATGTGCTTGGGTCAGTCGAGAAGTACCTAGGTTGTGTACACGTCTTCGTCTTCGCACGAAAACGTCAAAGAGAACACACGCCTAATATGAAATAGGAAATGTTAGGCTGAAGCAGTTCCGAGGCGCCGACGATGCAAGAAGGCGGCTATATACACTAAATCTCCGTTCGTTGCCGGCACCTGGCTGCTTGCCGTCTTCGCCGCCGCAGTCGACCTCCATAAAACAAGGCGCCGGGGCAGCGCTGCTGAGTGACTTTCGCCTCTGGCGCCCGCCGGCGCAGCGGGGCGCCGATGAAGGTCATTGACTAAGCGAAGGCGTGGCCGTCGGCAGTCCAGGGCGCCTTGAGGCTGCCCAGTTCTTTCTTTTTTCCTTGTAATACATGGGCGTGTCACAATCTAAAGACAAGGAGTGCAACGGGGATTCCAGCGCAGCACCCAGCACCATGGCTGCGTTGTGCCCGAGCTGACACGCTGTCTGGGCGATATTCGGGCATTTGTCACTGGGTAGAGACTATATGGCGTCGTGATTCTACGTTCAGAGTAAAATCGCTACAATTAGCAAAGAAAAGCAAAAAGCACGAGAAAGAGTACGCAGATCATGTCCATTACAGGCAAGGCATTGGAAACAACATTTTAAGAGACAGAGAGAGAACAACAGCGTTCCGCGTATAGACGAACAGCACATCTCGGTGAATTCTAGAGGCTTAGCAAAACTCACGAAGAAGATTGAGAGAACAAACGATGAATGGGCGTCGTGCAAGAAGACTTTTAGTTTGTGGTGCTTACGCTGGCGTGACAGCGCAACGTATATACGAACAACTGAGTGCTAAAGGCCCGAGACAGTAAAGTCAAGAAGCGAATTTTAATTGCTCAGCACAGGCGTCTTAGTGATAGAGTCCTGCAAGGAAAAAAATTAAAGGAGTGCGTGGTGGTCTTCAAGCAGCATATAGCATACTTGTGCGCTTGGTCCGTATAGTCGTGGTGATAAAGCATCGTGCAGCTTGCATGAGTGCAAAGGGAAGGCTTCGACGAAGGCTGATAGGGTGGTCTGCATCGTTATGCCACGGCGTGCTAGCCCAGGTGTTTGAAGGATGAAAAAAAAAGAAGAATCGACGAAAAATAAGTACTAAGCAACACAGAAAGAGGGAAGGAAAGTCAATCAGGCTACCACACTGCACGTAGTTTTCTACCATGCGCTAAGGGAGAGGGAAGCCACAGCCCGTCTTTGGCCAGACATTGTCTTTGGTCTTTAATATAATGCCAGTGAATGAATTAATCCTACGGCTTTACGTGCCAAAACCACGATTTGAATATGAGACACGCCGTAGCTGGACTCCGGTTTAATTTTGATCACCAGGGGATCTTTAACACGCCCCCAATGCACGTGACACGGGCCTTTTTGCATTTCACCCCCATCGACACTTCATCCCGCGGCCTCGTGCTCAGCAGCTCAACACCATAGCCTCAAAGCCGCCACGGCTGGTAATAATGCCAGTGGATGAGGAAGTGTTCTGTGGTCTCGTCATGTCACAATGATAAAAATTACCCGAGGCACCAACCATGCATCATGCGATACGAAGAGCGCGCATTCGTTTTGCCAGAGCGATCGATGTCCAGCCACACACGACACATTAGGGTGGTGCCAGGCGGCAGCCAAAGGCGCAGTGAAGGGTAAAGGATGATGCAGACGGCGAGTTGGCACATTTCACTGAAACGTCCTAACTCGGTCTCCCCGAAAGAAACCAAGTAATAATATTACATTCCGTTCCGGGACATAGCCTACATTGCTTAATGGCGCTGCTCCCCATGTGCACGAATGCACAGTGACTGTATCTTGCATAATTCGGGGGCTTTCTCACCGCGAGAAAAAAACAAGAACACGCGATGTGTATCTTGCTAGAAAGCTCTCATTTTGACGAGTTTTAAGATTCATTACAACTGCCGAACTGACATCTTCAATATGAAAAGAACAATTAACCAATTAGCTAATTACTTTGATTAAATAATTGAATGGTAGGGACTAAAGTTACTGGCGGTTTCTCAAGACGACACTGAACAAAGTGCACTAGGTTTTGTTCCCGTTGAATCACCCGTGTTTTTTTAAAACCTATGAGCAGCGCGCCATGGTTGCTCGGTGGCTATGGTGCTGGGCTGCTTAGCACGATGTCGCGGGATCGAATCCCGGCCCCGGCGGCCGCATTTCCATGGGGGCGAAATGCGAAAACACCCGTGTATTTAGATTTAGGCGCACGCTAAAGAACCCCAGGGGGTCGAAATTTCCGGAGTCCTCCACTACGGCGTGCCTCATAATCAAAGAGTGCTTTTGGCACGTTAAACCCCATAACTTAATATTAATATAACCAATGAGCATGATACCTGGTAAAATGCTCCTGTAGATAAGTACATATCGCAGTACATCGAGACCTTGCTTACGTCTCTTACCTCTTTTCGCGCTTAATTATCTGAACTTGTCTCCTCATATTGATTGGTGTAAATAAAAGGAGGAAGGTAAAAAAAGAGATAGTCGTGCAGTAGAGAAAGGAGGCTTAGGATGGCAGCATTGTGGCGAATTTCAGGGACTTTTCAGCTAAATTTAGTGGTTTTTCGCGCGGCAGCGGGAAAATTTCGCTCGTGGGCGGCGAGTGCTTTTAGCAGATTTCGTGTTATGATGGCTTCTCTTCTGGCGGCAGAGAATTTTTTTTAGTATAATTCGTGCTTCACGTATCGAAAACATGTAGCTTATTCATGGCCCTTTGGAAGCAGGAGTAAATTGAGTGTGTTTCAGCCAGCTGGATGTGATTAAGTCGAAGTTAGAGAAATCGAATGTTCACTGAGATGAAAAATGCCATCCTTAGTGTGTGGGCTGCTCTCCGAAGCAATGATAAATGCTGCGTCAATTAAATGCTGCCCCGTGCACGTTGTTAGAAAGAATGGCAGGGTGGAGGGTTACCAATGGCACCGGCCCTACATCCAGCCATACTCGCCGTGGTTGCTCAGTGGCTATGGTGCTAGGCTGCTGAGCACGAGGTCGCGGGATCGAATCCCGGCTACGGCGGCCGCATTTCGATGGCGGCTAAATGCGAAAACACCCGTGTACTTAGATTTAGGTGCATGTTAAAGAACCCCAGGTGGTCGGAATTTCCTGAGTCCTCCACTACGGCGTGCCTCATAATCAGAAAGTGGTTTTGGCACGTAAAACCCCATAAGTTAATAATTTTAACATCCCGCCATGCCAGCGCACAAATACACAGAGAAGACGCGCGACCATACCAGAATGAAAAAGGGAACATTTTTCCGTAAGTTTAATCACTACCCGGTAGTTGAACCTATTTTGTTGCCAATGATTGTAATCCCCGCAGGTATTTTTTTTAGTTTATTTCGTAAATAACTCTTCACATTTCACAGTCGCTCAAAAAATCGCATTTTATTACTGATAATTTCTATCTTTCATTTCCTTATGGATGAAAACAAGCACTTTTCTGCCCAATGTAGCGATTTTTTTCAACTGCGTTTTACGTCGACTCAATAAAATATATTTTTAACATGATTCTGATTGTTTGCACTTCGCTGGTTTTTAGCGGCTTGCGGTTCTCTTATTAGGTTTAAGAGTTTTTTGGGGTCCCGACTAACGGGTTTTTCTATTTATAGTTGGCAAAACTGAATGGGAGTTGGCGGGATCAGGTATCAATGAAAGGAGCTTGGAAGATAGGAAAAGGGACAATGAGTTCTGTGAACCTGACAACACTCTGGTGGAGCTCAGGAGCCAGCATCAATTCAGCCTTTCTTCTTCTTCATGCTGCAGAAATGTGTGTTATAATACGCCCAATGGGAACATCTATTAATGAAATATTAGGTCTTTCCCATTTCACGCAACACTTAAGCGGCTATAAACGCTTGCATACGAATGAGCTGCTACCCCTAAATGTGGACGGCCTGGCACATTCCCTGCATGCCCGATACCGCGGGCGTTGCACATTCACCAATGCTCCTTTTCAAGCGTCTATCTGTGTAGCTTGGCGACACGATTTCACAGACGTGAGGGTATGTACAAACCGCAGAAAGAAAGCAGTTCATTTGGCGAGAGTTGTTGCGCGGCCTATTTCACCACAACGCTACGGACAACATTGTGAAATAAAAAGAAAGAAGAAGAAATCAAGTTTGGATGTTTGTGTCGCGAACGCCGCTTGGTGGCTCGGACCTCGTGATACCAACGCCAAACATGAATTAGAGAATGAAAAATGCAAGAATTTGCTAGAAAGCACTGCGGAAACAAAAGCGCCAGATACGCTCTCGACCGGAAAGGACGTGACGTAGAAAATAGAAGAACGGCGCCAAAGAAAGAAATACAAAAGAAGCACGGAGGCTAGTTGCCGGCTACAGATGCATGGGGCGCCGTTCACAATCTCCGCAGCATGCAATGTACTACGCGCACCGTTGAGGCGGCATGCCCTATTTCCATAGCGAACAAGGACAATTACACTATAGGCGGCGGCAACGGTGCTGCGAAACAGCAGTAGCCGCGCAAAACAAACGAATGATTACGAAAGCTCGTAAACTGCACAGGCGTGAGGCAAATGTACGATTATTTGACGCCGTTTTACATTTGCTATCGGCAACCAGTTGAGCGTGAGCAGGAGAGTGCGAAGAAAAGCTGCGTTTAAGTTGCCGGGTGTGAAATGATGGTTTATTACTGTAAACCTATAGAGAGCATTGTTTATCTTGAAACAAAAGAACACGAAACAATTCCAACAAAACAAGTGACCAGGCCAACAAGTCGCCATCACTGTTTATTTCTGTTGCGAAAAGCGCCCCCCCCCCCCCCCCCTTGTCTTCAGGAGCACCTTCCAAGCTTCTCCGTCATCGGCTAGGTTACACTTCCTCCCTTTGCTGCGTCGCTCCTGCTGGGGTGATAACGAAGAAAGTAGCTTATGGCCGCAAACTCCAGCTGTCCATTATTCATGTACCCCACAGTCTTGAGTACACCTTGTTGCACCGATAACCTGACCACTTCAAAACGTCCAATAATATTTGCTTCAATGGCCGGTAGTCCTTTCCTAACGAGCACAAAGTGTTGTTGTCCAGCATCTGGTATATGGTCTTGGAGCCACTTGTTAAAGTGAAACTTCGTGGCTTTTCGATATCTGTATCACGCCTCGGATGTTTTGCAACGCCCAGTCAGCATTAGCCTGTCTGCGATTCCAAGCTCTTTGTCTGTAGTTAGCTTGACAACCTCACCATATACAGCAAAATATGGACTGTACCAAAAGCTACTTGTATGTTTCTTGTTACGATGAGCCACAGCCGCTTCTAGGTTATATATTTCCAGCTAGGCCGTTAAATCTTGGACACATCGCCATGAATTGTTTCGAATTGCGTATCACTCTCTCCCCCATTTCATCTGCGTGCCGATGAGAGAGCGCACAACGTCGCAGTGTGACGCCACAGCTCTTTGCGCACTCTTGAATCTTTCTGCTAAGGAATACAGGCCCATTGTCCAATATTACAACCGTCAAGTCGGAGAATATTCCTCTCTCAAGGAGTGCTATTAGACTGTTTGCGTCTTCTTTGCCGGGCCATGTCGCCACCATTTTGGTACATTGATTAAAAAAATTCAATTATGGGGTTTTACGTGCCAAAACCACTTTCTTATAATGAGACACGCCGTAGTGGAGGACTCCGGAAATTTCGACCACCTGGGGTTCTTTAACGTGCACCTAAATCTAAGTACACGGGTGTTTTCGCATTTCGCCCCCACCGAAATGCGGCCGCCGTGGCCGGGATTCGATCCCGCGACCTCGTGCTCAGCATGTTACATTGATCTATTGTGACCAGAAATCACTGAATTTTGCGTACACCTGGACTTTTCTTTTTTAGCTCGGCGAAGTATACATGTACGACTTCGAAAGGTTTGTCCGAGTGTTCAGGCAACACAAGCTTGTCTGCTCGGGGCCGGTACTCGCCTTTGTTTATCTGGCAAAAGTGACATGAGCTTACATAGTTTTCACTGTCTCTTTTCATGTGTTTCCATCTAAACCTCTAAAAAATCTCGTTGTACGTGCTCCAGAAACCATCGTGGCCGCCGAATTCCAGAGTATCGTGGTACATGTGAAGTATTTTTAAAACAAGGATCTCAGGTTAAATGAACTTTCCGTTTTCAAAACACAGGTCATCACTTCCTTCCACAGTTTAGTCATGTTGATAATCTCATGTGGGAGATAAATTTCCAACTGAAACAATGCATCCGCGCCTGTCAGGTGGCTGCCTGAACGATCGAACATTTCTAAGTCTTGGGACAATGGAGTGCCGCTTGCAGGAAGCGGCAGACGTGGCGAGTGACTATGCTAAGTCATGCGGCCTCAGTTGCGCCCCCCAAAAGTTGGAGCTACTCCGGGTCTCACCGCAAAAGAAGCACGCATCCGACTCGCCTACTATCAACATACAACTGGAGGGATACACCATCGTTCCGTCTCAGAACGTAAAGATATTGGGAATGCTTTCCAGTCGGATCGTACCAACACAATATTAACTCGCTAACTCAAGAATACAGCTGCCCAAGTTACCCACATGATACGGCGAATAACAACCAAGACAAGAGGCATGGGGGAGGTGGACACGCTTCGGCTTGTCCAAGCCTTCGTCGTATATCGCATAACTTACACTATTCCATACGCACTACTCAACGCGACGGAACTCAATAAAATCAACACAATGATCAGAAAGACATATAAGCAGGCGATGGGCCTGCCAATCCGTACATCCACAGAACGCCTACTACGACTAGGTGTGCACAACACGGGCGAGGAGCTGGTCGAGGCACATTTATCCGGTCAGCGAACAAGGCTGGCGATTATGGAAGCGGGGAGGTCCATCCTCTTACGCCTGGGGCTCTCTGCCCCTCTCAGCCATCCGCCGCCTCAGGCTGTGAGCTTACCCCATGCCATCCGGAGCAACATCACCGTACGTCCTCTACCTCGCAACATGCACTCAGTGCACCACGCACAGCGAAGGGAGGCCCGGGCCCTGGCCATACACAAGCAATACGGGACTTTAACCTCTGCAGCCTACACAGATGCGGGGTCTTACGCCAGACGCGCAGCCACAACAGCCACCGTAGTTGTCAACAAAGAACATCGGAGCAGCATTTCGCTCACCCGAAACAATCCACTCCAAGCCAAGGAAGCGGCCATAGCCCTCGCGCTCTCCCAAACAGAGGTTGAAGTCATAGTGACGGACTCCCAACAGGCATGCCGCTGCTTTGCTAGCGGCAGAATTCATACCACTGCGCTCCAGATCATCAATCAAAAACCGCCAACGAGATCAGTCATGGTCATCTGGGCACAAGCTCATCACGGCATTCCTGGCAACGAGGTCGCCAACCACGTGGCTCGAGATTTGACCCACGGAGCCGACGCGGAGGAATCTGAACCCGAGCGCATGCATCTTCTAGTCTCGTACCAAGACATCACACAACACTGCAAGCTAACCCGCAGATCATATGCACCCCCCACAAGTCACTACCTAGAGAGCAGCAGCGATTCCTTCGAGCTCTACAGGTTAATACATTCCCCCAACCAACCAAAAATCACCTCATAGCCCCTACACAAATCTCTCCGCAATGCCGAGAAGACGGCGAAGTGCCTTCTTGGTAGAACACTTGTTTCTGTGCTCTGTGAATTTTTGGTAAAATCTTCGCCTTTCGAGGTACCTCGCCTCCCCGTCTTGCGGCCACGGACGGGGAGCATGCCAGAGGCCCGCCTGGCCAGAAGTCATCACAGCCGTCAACCGCAAGGAAGTGAGTTGGCTCCCCCAGCGGCACCGAGGACACCGAGCTGTACTCTATGTCGGAAGACGACTCATCCGACGACGGCTTCATACCCGTCCGGAGTAATAGGGCGAAGAGAAAGATCGCAAACACAGCGCCGTCAACTCCTGCGAGTACTACGACTATGAAGTCAAGGCCTGCGCCCTCGCCACACGTCATCATCTTTATGCCGGAAGAACCGTCAAGCAACCTACCGTTGCTCAACAGGCAGGCCCTATACATTTTTCTGGAACGTGCGGTTCCAGAAAAATAAGAATAAAAAAGACATAATAAAGACATAACAATAAATCCACGCAAGAATATACTCGTCATAGACGTGTACAATCCGAGTGCGCTAGGAAAACTTCAACAAATCACGGAGCTAGGCGGCATCAAAATGCGCCCCTTTATCCCGATCGACGACACATCCATAGCCGGTGTGATTTACGACATTGACATTGCCATTCCCAATGATGACTTACCTAGCCTCATCAAGCCGGCATACGAGGGCACGATCATTACACAAGTGCGCCGCCTTAGGAATACGCGCTGCGTAAAAGTAATATTCAAAGGGGATTTTATCCCATCCCACGTTAAAGTCGGACATTTCCGACATCCGGTTCGATCATTCATCCGGAAGCCGCTTCAATGCCATCAGTGTTTCAGGCTAGGACACGTCAAGGGCGTTTGTCTCAACTCGCTACAGTGTCCCTGTTGCGCTGAACCTCATGCAGAACAGACCTACGGTGCCATGGTTCTGAAGTGCGCCAACTGTAGCGGCCCTCACGCGGCCTCGTCGAAAGACTGTCCCCGCATCAAGAGGGAGCGCGCGGTTCTCAAGCAAATGGCCAGAGACGATTCGGCCCACAGGCCGGCAGCCAAAGTAGTCCGGCGTCGGCGTCGACGTCGGCACCATCGTACGTCTTCGAAGAAGGCGCATGCGCGAAGTGGCAGTACCCACTCCACTGCGGTGCCAGTTACTCGCGCCGCGAAAAGGCCCACCACTTCCACGAAGGAAGCAGAAAAGACTCTATTTTTAGAGGAATGGCCTACGCTACCGAGCCACTCCCTTGCTAAGGAATCTCAGAAGGTCGGGGCCCCACCTGATCCTTCTCCGGCCATGGATGATTCACCTAAAACAGACCGTCAAGTCATCTCGGTGCTACGTTCTCTCATGAAGGCCATTCGAGCGCTTTTAGTGGACATGGGGACACCGACTGCTCGGAGCGCACTTAAAGTGCGGGACGCTTTAAGCCCAGAGCTTGCATCCCTCAACTAGAAAGATGGCTACCCACACCCCATCCTTCCCGAAAGAAGTCAAGGCAGCGTCCGTCATCCAGTGGAACGCCAGAGGGCTGAAATCACGAATTTCAGACTTTCGTCATTTGTGTACACCAATATGTTTACACTTATCGTCATTTGTGAGCCCAACTTGTCGAAACCAATAAGACTGCCAGGATACGAATTTATCATGTCATCAACAAATGGTGCATGCAGCAAAATCGTCGTTTTTGTTCGTCGTGAAATCACATATGTTTTGCAACCAATTGCGCCCCACGACGACAATCAATATATATGCATCACAGTTAAAAAGAACGAACTCTTGTTTACTCTCAAACGCGTTTATATATCGCCTTCCAGCAATTTCGATACCAAAAGATTTGCGGATATCTTTGAGTGTTTGTCCCGCCCCATAGGTCATCATAGGAGATATCAATGCACACCATCCAGCATGGGGAAGTACAAGGACAAATGCAAAAGGACGAAGATTAGCAAGCATTGCCCACAACTATGGCCTTACTCTCCTGAACGATGGTAGCCCCACCTTTCTTCGAGGCGTGACATACGGCAGCTGCCTCGACCTTGCTTTCGTCTCCAACTCTCTCGCCAGATGTGTGAAGTGGTTTCCAGACATTGAGACACATGGGAATGACCACATTTCCACCTATCCGAACATCAAAGGCTTGTCGTCTAGATCAGGCCCACTGAATACCATTCGGACGATTCAATGGGCCAACTTCAAATCCGAGATGGAAGATGCGTGCCGCGAGGGCCTACCCTGTGGGTTAGAGCAAACGATTAAAATTACGATGCAAAACGCCACTCGCATGATGACGATCTCTTCCACGCGAAATGACTTCGACATAGAATTAGAACGACTTCGAGCGCTTCGTCGCCGGGCGGAACGTCGATATCAGCGTAGAAAATAAATCCATGACCTTAGGGCAGCCAGGAGGATGCAAAAGAAGATTCAGCGTCGTATGCATCGATTAGCGTCGGAACGTTGGGCAGCATTTTGCCAGACACTCGACCCCCGCAGGCCACTGCCTCACATTTGGAAAACGGTGCAAGGTCTGCGTTGCCTTCCGGAACGGCGTTTTCCATTCAAGGCGCTAGCGCTTTTCCAATGGCAGCAAGACATCGATGTCGCAGAAGACTTTTGTGCGCGGATCGCAGACCAAGCGACTCGTCCAGATCCTCCAGTCCGAGCTGACGTCCCCCATTCCCGTGATTGCCGCATGGACCTTCCTTTTACAATGGAGGAGCTCGAAGCGGCACTAGCTCTCTGCAGGCGCTCATCATCTCCGGGTCCAGATGGTATATGATACCGGGCCTTGTGCTATCTTGGAGAGTCCGCACGGATAGAATTGTTGAGCCTTTACAACTCCTCATAGCAGGAGGGAAATGTTCCTGACGAATGGAAAGTAAGCCGCCTGGTGCCACTCTTAAAGCAGGGCGAATCCCCACTAGAACTCGCCTCTTACCGCCCAATAGCGCTGGCCAGCTGTGTAGGAAAGATACTGGAACGGATGATCCTTGGCCGCCTGGAATGGTACCTTGAACACTACAAGATTTATCCGAATTCCATGGCTGGTTTCCGACGTGACCACTCTTCCGTCGACAATGTAGTTGATCTCGTTTCGTATGTCCAGCACGAAAGGTCCCGTAAACTATTATCTGCAGCTTTATTCTTAGATGTGAAAGGGGCATACGATAACGTATTACATGAGGCCATTCTCGACGCTCTTGCGACGGTTGGCCTAGGTGGTCGAGTTTTTTTGTGGATTGCAAGTAACCTATCTGCAAGATCATTCTATGTGTTAACTGACGATGGCCCAACTACGCGATGCTATACCAGCAGGGGCGTTCCTCAAGGCGGTGCTCTCAGCCCGACGATATTCAACCTCGCTCTTGTTGGACTTGCTGAATACTTGCCAACTACCATCAAAATTTCAATATACGCTGACGACATCTGTGTCTGGACTTCGGCGGTCACACGTCCTCAGGTACGTGCGCGGCTTCAAAGAGCGGCCACTTTGACAGCGAACTACTTGTGTAAACAGGGTCTCAGCATATCACCAGAAAAATGTGCACTAGTAGCATTTACTCGCAAACCAATGACGGCTTATGTCATCTCAATCAATGGGTGGACCATTTCCGATGTCAAAACCCACAGATTCCTTGGCGTAATTATTGACCGAGGCCTCTGTTGGAGCCCGCACGTGGCCTACATGAAACGGCGCCTGAGAGCAACTTCCCAGTTGTTTAAATACTTCACAGGAAAGACGTGGGGGATGTCAGTAGACGCAATGCTTAAACTCTACAGAGCTCTCTTTCTCGGTTTTTTAAGATATAGTCTACCTGTACTGACCAACACCTGAAAGACAAATATTCGTGTTCTGCAGGCAGCACAAGCTCAAGCACTCAGAGTCTGCCTTGGTTTGCCCAGATGCACGTCAACAGAGGCAACTCTTGCGATTGCTCGGGACCATCCAATGCGAACTCACATTACGGGGGAAGCCCTGAAAACGCACATCAGACATCTTGCACGTGCCCCCTTTCACCCCCTTGCAACACTACCTTCAGACAGGCACCAATCAATTATTCTCTAAAACTATAATCAAGTACAACGACAAACTTCCCTCGGGCTTCACCGCTACATCTAAACCATCGATGCCCCCTCGGTGTCTTATCAGCCCCACAGTCCATCTCAGTGTATTAGGAATCGGGAAGAAGTCTGAACTGTCGTCTCCTGTGCTAAAACGACTATCTCTGCTTCTTCTGCACGAGAGGTACGCGAACAGTGAACACATTTATACTGATGGTTCCACAAACATCCAGTGTTCGTCCGGTGCTGTGGTTGTCCCAGCAAAAGGTATTACCATCAGCTTTGTGACTGACCGCACTACAACATCGTCATCTGCTGAACTAGCTGCTCTTCGCGCTGCACTTTGTTTCATCAATCGGGAGCCACCTCAACAATGGTCAATCTTCAGCGACTCAAAGGCAGCCCTACAATCGGTACTATCAGCTCTGCGTCGCGGGCCATTCGAACAGCTCGTATTCGATATTAGATGCCTACTCCATACATCACAGGAGAAAGGACACCAAGTGACGTTTCAGTCGCTGCCAAGTCACTGCGGCGTCACTGGAAACGAAGACGCCGATAATGCCGCTCGGGCAGCTCTTGAAGACGCACAAGAAGAGGCCATACCGCTTTCACGATCCGACGCAGCTAGCAGACTTCGAGTGCTTGCACAGGAGATCACGTTCTCTCTATGGTGCACACCAAACAGCCAGACCAACCAGAGCAACCGTCAATACCACCTGCCCTCTTTGATGCTTTTATATATGCCAACTGGACTCCGCCGAAGAGAGGCGACTTTGCTTTATCGCTTATGGCTAGGGGTGGCTTTCACGAAATCGCACTCATTTCGCATTGGAATGGCCGACAACGCTCTCTGCAATGCCTGTCTTTGCGAGGAGACGCTGGAACACATTCTGTGTGACTGTCCTGAATATAATGTTCAGCGCCAGTCCCTGGCATCCGTTCTAGCGCACTTTGACACTAGACCATTGTCACTCGACACGATTTTCACATGCCGCCGACAGAAGACATCGCAGGTGAAGGCGACGAAGGGACTACTTCGGTTTTTGAGAGAGACGGGATTGTACAAGCGGCTGTGACAGTGATATCATGTACCATGCTAGATTGATGGACTCAACGGACGATGTGTGTGCTGTGCTATGTGCTCTCTCTCTCTCTTTCCCATCTTTCATCGCCCCCATCCCTCTCCCATGTGTAGGGTAGCAAACCGGTTAAGCTAAACTGGTTAACCTCCCTGCCTTTCCTTCTCCACTTTTTCCTTCCTTCCTTCCTTCTCCGCAATGCCGCTTCTGCGCAGAGCCCGGGTCCCTAAGGCCATAGTAGGGGGTTACAGAGCGGAACCATTAAATCCTCCGAACCCTTACCACACCAACGAGCTTTGAGAGAGAGCCTTGGCCAGCTCCGCCCTCGAGGATCAGAAACGGCTGATTGCAAGGGCCCAGGACGCGGCCCGAGCTCAAGGCCTTCTGGAATGAGGATGCCTCTCCAAAGCTGCATTCACCCAATAAAAATGTTTATTCTCTCTCTCTCTCTCTTGTAGTTCATTTATCCAACGAGCAAGCTTTCCTCTTGGTTCCGACCATGTTGAAGAGGTAATAATATAATTATAGGTTTTACATGCCAAACCACTATCCGATTATGAGGCAGGCCTTAGTGGGGAACTCCGGATTAATTTTGATCGCCGGGGTTTCCTTACCATGCACCTAAATCTACGTACATGGGTGTTTTCGCATTCCGCCCCCATCGATATGCGGCCGCCTCGCCCGACCTCGTGCTTAGCAGTGCGACATCAAAGCCACTAAGCAACCACGACGCGTGTTCAGGAGGTAAATCAGGGCGTTATCATGTGTATGTAATTTAAGCATTCTCCCATCGATATAAGACCAAAATTAAACACCGCCTTTAAACCAGCCAGGGCTCCTTTCTCGGTCGTCGATAGTATAATTAGGCTGAAGAGGGCTGAAGATATAGGGATAGTAACCGATCACTCGTAGCTTTTGACTCGGGGAAGGTCGTGTGTCTCTTTGGCATAAGACTACTCGAGCACCGTAGTTAGATGCGTCAGTATTCATCTCAAAGGGCAGGCTGAAGTCCTGTAATGTAATCGCTGGTTCGCACGATATTCGATGTATACGAGTTCCTTGTAGGCTGTCTCGCATTCTTCAGTTCAGAGAAAAAAGACGCAATTTTTGGGCAGTTCACTCAAGCACTTTGCTATTTTAGCAAAATGTTTGATAAGTGCTCTCAAGTGACCAGCAAGCCCAAGAATAACTCCGAGTTAATGCAATTAATGTGGCTTCGTAAGCTTCGAGATTCGTTGCATGGACTCTTGTTTGATGCTCTTGGTGTCACCATCAAACACCCTTCCAAGAAAAACTACCCGAGGCTTGACGAATTCACTTTTCGCTTATCTTTTGATCCGCATCACTAAGCACTCGCAGAACAGTGGTCATGTGCTCAGAGTACTCAGAGTGCACTTTTTATGACCTCGAGTAGAATATAATATCATGACCATCAATCTAGACGCTACAAAAAAGTCCAAGATGTGGCTTCAAAACATTATTCACCGTTTTTTGAAGCCAAGCTGGCGAATTCTTCCAACCAAAAGGCAGTCTATCATATTAATATATGTCGAAAGGTGTCACAAATGCTGAAAACTTTTCGGTCTCCTCTTCTAAAGGCACTTGCCAAAAGCCCTTGCAAAGATCCAAGCGAAAGAATACGCTGAAGCTACCAGTTTCGTTGATAATTTTGTCATTGCGTGGCATCGGGAACGAGAACACGTAAGTTTGTTAATTTGCCTGTAATCGGCGCAAAGTCGATACGTTCCGTCTTCTTTCGGTGCTATGGTGATGGGTGATGCAAAAGTAGACGTGGCCGGCCGGATAACACCAGTGCCGAGCACTGTCTACGGTTTTTCCTTCCGCTATAGCTTCTTGTTCCGCGACATGTTGTCAGGCTTGCGTTTGACAACTACTTATCTCGTAGATCAAACGGTACATAAAACTTCGATGCAGCCATAGGATAACCTCCTACACAGAGGAGCTCCGGGTACATGTGACGTCATCCGCTGTAGCAGGCTTCCGAAGGCTTTCACTAAATAGGGAGAACGATGATAACTGACGATCATCTTGAGTAGTAACTTGGCCATCCCAATAAAGATTTAGACGGAGCTCTTGCATTACTGGACGTGAAAAAATGATTTGATATTTTACTCCATTGAGGACCAACGCTCTGGTTTTGATACTCTTGCTCTGACACGTGACGATTACCTCCGCCCACTCATTGTGCATTTGCTTTTTGCCGTCGTATCCATACCCACTGACTGGAAAATCTTTCACTGGGTTATAGAACAGGCCGATCTCTCAACATACGGACGGACTCAAAAGAGGCGTGCAGGAACTACACGAGTGGCAGAATCAGCAAAACTGCCCTCAGAATACTCAGCGGAGCCACCACCGCCGAGAAGGAAAAGCCCAGGCACAAACTAATCTGGATCCCGGGTCACGTAGGCATAGGGGGGAACGAAAGGGCAGACAGCCAAGCTCGAGGCGAAGCGTTCCGAGCAGGACGGTCTAATGCCCCAGAGACCCACCTACAGGCTTGCGAGGGGGGATACGCAGAGACCCTGAACTTATATAGAGGAACTAGAATTAGATATCCGCCACCACAAAAAGCCCTCACAAAGGAGGAAGCGACCAGTTGGCGCAGACTAAAAACAAACTCCTTCCCCAACTTACACGTGCTCAGTAAGATGTTTGCGACACAATACAGGGCCACCTGCCCTTGGTGCGGTGCCACACCTACACTCTACCACATCACCTGGGAGTGCGAACGCAACAAAGCATTCCACAAACACGAACACCCGAGTGCGGAGCGATGGGAGAGTCGGCTCACCAGCAGCGAGCTCACGGCCCAAGGGGCCCTAGTGCAGCACGCGAGCGATGCAGCACGACTCAGTGGAGCCTTGGAATAGGGGCCCACCCTTGCTGAAGAGAAGTCTCAAGTCGCCAGCGCCAAGAAGATGAAGACGACGGAGACCTCGTAAACGCGAAACTCTTAAAAGACTTAATAAAAGTTTTCACTCACTCACTCACTCACTCACTCACTCACTCACTCACTCACTCACTCACTCACTCACTCACTCACTCACTCACTCACTCACTCACTCACTCACTCACTCACTCACTCACTCACTCACTCACTCACTCACTCACTGGGTTCAAGTCCGGAATACGTTTCTCCTTCACAACGTTGATGGAAGCACCACTGTCAACCAACGCGCTGAGTTCTTTTCCATTTACAAGCACCGGAACGTATACCAAGTTGGTACGCTCTACAAGAAATATCTTGTGTTGTGGTCGCGGTCAGCTGTAATCAGAGGTCTGGTTAGCTGCCTTCCTGCTCGCCTCCTGTTATGCGACTCGTTTATTCGGTGGAGCCAGTTCACCTTGGGATTTTGCACTATAATTATTCTCTGTAGACCTTGCTGACACTATCATCATTCCTCACAGGTTGCTCAACATTATAACACAGCTCTTTCATATTCTGCAGTAACTCTCCTATGTTGTTTGATTTTCGAAGCTGAACACGACATCGCACAAGTTCCCGAAGTCCAAGCATAACGAGTGGAACCAGTGAAGCCGCAGAAATACCAGATTCAGCTAAATGCAGCAGTTTGCGTTCCTCAAAGGAATAGGCAAGAACGGGCCCGCAGATTTACTTGTAAGATACTACTTTATCCAAGCTTGGAAGCTTGTTCTCACCAAATGAAATTAAAAAGCTTTGTTTTCCCTCGTTCCATGGGCGTTCAGCATTTAAAAAGCTCGAAGTTCATGCCAAATCTTTGCACTACCTCCAAAGTACAGCCGCATGCTCATAACTTTTTCCTCCCGTCAGCAATTCCTGTCACAGGCGTACTCGTAAGAATCAAGCCATTCCTGGGCAATTCATATGTACGACCAGTCGTAGACCTTCGGCCTGACAAATTCCATAGGTGCCTTGTTGCGGAAAGTTTGCCCGTGCAGTAAAAAAAATTCAGCAGTCGCGGCTGGCTGTTCGTTTCTTCCAAATTTATTATATCATACATCAGCGCACTTCCACTGTGGTCCTCTAAATCACGGTAATTAGAGGCTATATTTCCGTTTTCGTGAAGACGGGATTGGCTACGGTGGAACCGCGACACTCGCAAGAGCGCGCGATGTCTCGGTCATCCTGTTAATCGCTGATGGCAACCTAGGAAGCCCTGACCAGCGTTCCACTTAGGGTACTGAAGCTTGCGGTAGTAATAATTCAATATGATCAGTTCTCACCCGAACAGGACTGCTCTTCACCGTAAACGCATTGCGCGACGTTCACCCGCACTTCGTCTTCGGGATCACCTTCCTCGCTTTTTCTTCTTCAGCTTGGTTGCTAATAAAACAACAAGAAACGGGGACACTGAACGCAAGCAAAACATGATACCACAACTATGTCTGATGCCCCAGTGTCACTGGTATCACTGCTTTTTTTTCTTTTTTTTAACATGAATACGTCCAGACTCGATCGTCCAGCTGGCAGTCGTTATAAAGGGCAGTGTATTTCACGAAGTTCACCCTTTAATTTTCCTAACGGTGCCCTTGTAGCGACGCAACAATGGACTATCACTCCGCCTAGGAAGAAGGACGCCGCGTGCACGCAGATTTCCACGCGAGAAGACGCTAGAGCAGTCCTCCGGAGCGGTCGCGTTCAGCTGCTGCTGCCGGAAATCATCGGCACCATGGCTGGCCGGCTTCAATAAATCGTTTCCGCAGCGGCTACCTCTTCGCGCAGCCTCTCTAGAAACTCACATTTGAACCGCAGGCCATTCGGTCTTCATCTGGCGACGATTATATCAAGTGCTAATGCCTTTTACATCAGAGCGATCGGTAGGAGACGAACTCAGACCGAAGTTTTGAACAGGTAGGTGACTGTGGTGCTGGCTTTTTGAGGCGGTGTACAGCCAAGCTATACAAGGTACATAGATCATAAAAATGGTTGACAGCGAAATTCCTGCTGAAAGAGGCGGAGGAGGAAATATATAGAGAATAGATGGATGTTCAACAGAAAAGTGTCCGGTCGGCTACCCTGCGCTTGGGTAGGGGAGTAAAAAGGAGAGAGAGAGAGAGAGAGAGAGAGCAAGATAAAGCAGTGAATGCGAAGAGTTCTCTATCTACGTGGCGTTATTCTTAAGCGTTATTCTGCGTCCTCTACAGTGACTCGAAGCGGCAATAGCCGACGTATTTCCATGCAAGGCTAGCGTGCATTTTCAGACAGTGTAGCCAATGGATAAACTAGCTTGAAAGATAGGCGCGGCTGAAATGACCATAGTCACCGGTGCGACATGCGGAACCTGCACATTCAATCCTCGCCGGCTATTTCCTGTTTCTTGTGTGACTCATTTTTTTTTTCTCAAATCTAATTAAAAAAAAAAAGAAAATTCGGCAGAGACGCTTAAGCCTTCTTTCGTGTAGGAATCCGAAAGCATAATAGTCGCTTTGATGAAATATTTTTTTTCTTTCTGCGCGTTCCTTGTCCGGTAAGGCCAAAGTGAAAACGCGCCAAGCGTCTCAACGTTCTCGCTTGCCCATGAGGAGTTCAGAACTTGAAGGGCCCCTCAGCGGCGTTCAATTGGACACGAATGCTTTTTATTTTATACGCTCACGACGTGGCGCCGCCTCTTACCCAATGACTGCACCGTCACGTGCCCAGTGACGCACGCACTACGCCACACGCTTAGTGAGCCAGATGGCTGCCACGTGACGTACGCAATGACGCACGCACTAGGCATACATTTAATCAACTACAACCGGGAAGCCGCCATTGCGTCGGGGAAGTGTGCTCATCTCGCACTCCGGAGGCCCGGGTTCGATTCCCACCCACACCGAAGGTGACCCAACATTCTTCAAAAGAAGGCATTAATTTAGTTTGCTTACGTGCGCCCCCCTAAGAAACTTCACGTCCAATAGAATATTTCCTGCTGTGGTTTTACTTTCTGCCGTCGGCCATTTTTGGTACCATCATTCGGTCGAGCCGCCGACTACAACGCCGGATCTTCGCGTGTGGGGCTTCGGCATTCAAATTATTAAATGAAAACAAATAGATAAAAACTAAGGCCCGGAGGAGGAATCGCGAAGACTGCGAAAAAGTTACACAGGAACAGGAAGCGTCTCCTTGTCGAGCGCACTGAGCACCACGAACTCTTCGTATGGAACACTGCTTCGCTTAGAAAAGAAAGAAAAAGAAAGCAGCAGCTGAGAATGGAACAACTCATTTCATCTTAACAAGTATGTCACTGAAGAAGAAAATACTAAAATTTGATATTCCGATAAACAACAGCAGAATTAGTTTCAGCTTTCAGCGCCCAGGGAAAGCGTATACAGACGTGGACGAAGCGCTACGTCTGTCTACGTGCTACTGGATAAATTGAAATACCAGCATGCCCAAACTTATACTGGCTCAAATATAAAAGTAGACGGAATGACAATTAAGGAATAAAATCCAAACACGCTCGACAGTATCTACACCTGCGTGAGCGGCAGTAAGCTTGTAAAAGTGGGGCATATACTACCGCGTACGTCGCGCGTGCACTCATCTCCCGGCTTTGCTCGTAACTGTTGCATAGCAGCGGCACGTTTTCGTTCAAACTGTACGTTTACTTCCGGGGTGCATATGTGCTTCACTGGAGGCCTCCTTTTTTTTACTGCTGCCCCGGAAGAACCATCACTTACGCTTCCTTCCCTCGAGCGTATTGCGCATTGTTGCTCTGACGCTATTTGGCTTCGTTTATATGCAGGCCTTTCTCACTGCCTCTGCAGCGCGTACCGCATGGCCGTGCCGTGAAGCATATAAGGACCCGTATCCAGGAAATATGTATTACGCAACAGCGTTTATTTTCTCATTAGTTAATTACCATTCGCACGCGTGCCACTTGCGACAGTGTTCGTCGCGTGACAACTACGGCGATAGCCAATCGTGGATTACGGAAGAAAACATTTGTGTGAATACAGGCCTCAGTCGTAATTACGCTTCCAATTAACGCGTTTTATTAAGAGGAGTCCTATTAGCAGAAGCGGCCTTTTCGTACAGTGGCATTTCGAGTGTCCAACTAATTGTCCCTGCGCCCCGATGATGCGCTGGCCCTATAGGTTTCTACGCTGCTTTCTTCCGCCACTCACCTTTTCGTTTTTTTTTTTTCTCCATCGCGCCTGTGTATCGGGCAGCTCTGCACTTTTTCTCCGCACCTTGTGACCCTAAATGTAGAGCATGGAAAAATGCGCGAGAGAAACGAACGGTGCCAGTCGGACCGTGGCAACGTCGCATAATCCGAGGATTGAACACGCAAAACGGCGGCCATCGAAGTGCGTGAGCGCGTCATCGCGCAGCTCAAACTCAAAAAGAAGGCACGATAGTCCCATTGCTTCCCCAAGAACTCGTGGTACTACTGGTATTAATGTATGGGGTTTTTACGTGGCAAAACCACGATATGATTACGAGGAACAACGTAGCGAGGAACTCCGGAATAATGATTACCTGGAGTTCTTCAACGTGGCCCCAATGCACGGGGCGTGGGCGTTTTTGTATTTCGTCCCCATCTAAATTCTATCCCGCGACCTCGTGCTGAGCAGCGCAACACCATAGCCACTAAGCCACCTCGGCGAGTTGTTGTTGGTATTGTCGAATTTCAAAGAGCATGCAGGTAACGTCACTCTGGGACATCTCTGGTCGCTTATAACGAAACAAGTGTGTCCGAGATATGAAAATGACCAAGTGCGCATTCTCCGTGTGATTAGGTCCGCTTGCGATCAAAATCAGAGGCGCAAACATTCCCGAGCTCTAGCTCGGCCAAGCTCGGCGTGTGACATTCAGACGATAATTGATGCGTCGGTCTTCGTCGTATTTAACTTTTCGTTTTCTTCGCACCCGCAGCGCCTTGTAACGGCGACGCTGGAGTGATATGTGAGAGCGTCGTAGCGCCTTCTGGCAGTTGCAAGTTGATTATAGGGATAGAAAAAAAATTTAACTCCTTGCGCCTACGTGTTATCCGCGAAACCTGAATCGGCAGGACATTAGCTGGACCGCCTTATCAGGCTATTCGGCACTCCTGCCTACATTGCTGCACTACGGTCTGTCCTGATGGCGCACTCGCTCAGAGAGCCACTCTTATAGGACCGAGAGGACCCAGCTTCGAAACCGGACGAGGTGCATTTTATTTATTCGGTTACCGTTAACGAACGATTGCCATGACGAAATTCTTCCTCGATCGACATGACAATGCCGACTTCGCCACAATCAGCTGCAAAACGGAACGAAGATGCGTGCTTCTTGAAATCAGGGTACGCTGCCAGGGGAGGGGAGGGTTGCTTGTTCCATGGTGCATTCACTCAGCTCTTTCCTTAGCCGAGGAAGCATGCGTTGCCCTATAATCGGCCACAGATGCTTATCTACGCGTGGACGCGAGATCATTTATTTGTTCGCCGCCAGAGGCAGCGGCCAGTGGAGGATTACCAGCGCGCGCGCCAGTAAGCACTTCTCATACACGCGCGGAAAGTTTACAGCCTTCGCACCGCTGCGGGAACCGCGGTGACCTTCTGCGACTTCGGCCGGCTATTCACGCCGCCTGCCGCTATCGCCCCATACGCGGCTCCGGCGTGTCGGCCAGTGGGAGCTCCGGGCGGTCCCGAACGACGGCCGCTCGCCGCCCCGTAATTGCGTCATTCTTCCACTGCCGATAACGACTACCGTAGACGTGCCTGAGAGCTATTCGCCCGTGCCCCGCCATATGTGCGGCATGGATTTCCGAAATTCAATGATATGGACTTGACGCGTGTGGATTCCAGCCTCACTGATGAGCGTGTGAATGGTGTAAGACATATTTTGCGAAATGGATGGAGGCTGTACAATATAGAGCGAAATAAAGGACAATTATAAGACATTATAATTACAATTACATTACAATTATAGACCTTAGAATTATAAGACAAATATAAGACACTAAAATAGTTTGCAAGAAATGGATTCATGTATTGCCGGATGCACGTCTTCGGCTGGCTTCAGATGGACCTGATGTCAGCACCCTCGTTTCCGGCACGCAACACAGCTTCTTTCATTACATTACTAGCATAAGCAAATATCGCGTAAAGCCCGTGAAACGAACTCGTGACTTATTTTATTGTTCTAAACGCCTCGGCTATTTCAGGAGTAATTTCAGAAAAAAAAAAACTCGCAGTTTCGCCCGAAACGTGAAGCATCAATTGCGACAGCAAATTAGTGAACAGCTATCGACGTAAGGATTAAATTAAATTATGGGGTTTTACGTGCCCAAACCACTTTCTGATTATGAGGCACGCCGTAGTGGAGGACTCCGGAAATTTCGACCGCCTGGAGTTCTTTAACGTGCGCCTAAATCTAAGCACACGGGTGTTTTCGCATTTCGCCCCCATCGAAATGCGGCCGCCGTGGCCGGGATTTGATCCCACGACCTCGTGCTCAGCAGCCCAACACCATAGCCACTGAGCAACCACGGCGGGTATCGACGTAAGGATAGCAGCTTTATTGGCCATATAAACTTGTAAACATAGGCATACTAAGTAAATTAACAAGCATGGTGGCACGCGGGCGCAAGCAAACATGAACACATCTCACTCGACGACCGCGGAAACTAGCTGTTTAAAATTAAATTAAATTACATTAAATTAAATTGTGGGATTTTACGTGCCAAAACTACGACCTGATTATGAGGCACTCCGTAAGGGGGGACTCCGCAATAATTTCGACCATTTGGGGTTACTTAACCTGCCCATAAATCTAAGTGCACAGGTGCTTTCGCATTTCGTCCAATCGAAATGCGGCGCTGTGGCTGGGATTCGATCCCGCAACCTCGCGCTTGGAAACTCGCTGTCAAAAAAGCTGAAGCAAGGAAGCACGGCAGCAGCAGCGACTGAATTGACGTTCGTACGGCGTCTCGGAACAACGCGACCTAAGTTGCTGAAACACAGCGCGCGGAGGACTGTGTCTTCGTAGCAGATGGCTTTCAAGCTACAGCGACCCGGGTGAGCGCGCGCGGCCGCCCGGAGTAGACGCGCTTCGTCCCCGCTTCCCTCCATTGCGTGCTCGAGATTGAGCCGCGATCGCCAGTTCACCCTCGCACGCTTTCCCTCGCACATATTCCATACGGTGCGCGGCGACGATTTCATCGCCCTTGGCTTTTATACGGAACCTCACGCCGACGGCAGAAATGGGCCTGGAGTGTCCATATAATTGCTATCGCAATAATAAAATATGGTGACGCGTGTAGTATAGCTACCCTTGCATTGCTTTCTGCGATGGCAAAATGGACTATCTGGAAGGTAGGCTTATTGGGTTAATTTTGGTTCGGATGCTGTGCCACCATATGGAAATTATTAGTGTCTCGTTGCAGACTATGTGTGCGCAGGCGCGGGCTGCAGTAGTAACTTAGTGGCGTATATAAGTTGCCACAATTCCCGTAATAAAGATGGTCTCCATTCCGCGCTGCGAAGGTGGTTCGACCACAAAGCTGCAAACAACTGGAACGTGAACCCATTCCGACGTAGGTTGAAATTATTCACGTGGCTACGATCACATGTACGTTAGCTAATTATTAGCCTAAGACGTGTCGATGGCCTGTGATTTGGCGTGCTCCGCTACTTCGTGCACCTACAAAAGGTGGACCAGAGAGAAGAGAAATTCTCCACGGCTCGTATTCGCACTATACTCTTCAGGAGCACTCACTATACGTGGACTTCGCTTAACACTGTCAGAACACAAATCACTTGCTAGGCGGGTTGTTCTTTTACGTATGAAAGTGTGGTTACGCCACTGCCTTCTTCGTACGCTACAGTCAAGTTGCCGTCGCCGTGGCAGCTTGCGCAACAGTAAACTTTAGCGGGAAACGTACGCGGGGAGCGCTACGTGCTTCGCATTGCATGTAGGCGCAAGAGCGCCTTATTATCAATTATGTGGTTCAGATGCTTGTTTTGAGCTTGTTCTTTGTTGAAACGTATGTTGTTCTGTATGTTGCATGCATGATTCTAAAGAATGCATGCACTGTTCGCTTGACTTTGCTGAGTGCTTGTAGCCTCTGCCTTGCGGGAGTATGAGCCATTGTGTATGAGCCATAACATTTGGGCGTATAAGGCATAGATGATGATAGTTTTTTGTCTACGTTATGCCACGAATAAACCCCAGGATCTATAGCCATAGACAGCTTCGCTGTAAAATTCAGACAATAGTCAGCGCACGTACTGCATTCTAATTGGCCATCCCTGTTCTATATGTATAGTGGTACTGTTGAAGATATACATATTCTAGTTGCGGTCCTAGCTAGAAAAAAATAACAAAGATAATTGGGTTTTACGTGCCAAAACCACTTTCTGATTATGAGGCGCGCCGTAGTGGAGGGCTCCGGAATTTCGCACTACCTGGGGTTCCTTAACGTGCACCTAAGTACACGGGTGTTTTCGCATTTCGAGACCACTCGAGGCACTCGAGGCACTTTGGGTGCTTTTGCGGGCTTCTTTCATGCTCGGAAAAACACTTTTATGTAGCACATATTGAGGAACAGCAAGCTGTATCGAGAGTTTTTAATTTGGTCCTACCGTTTTCTCAATTACACTTTTCATCTAACTATAATATTTGAGAAGTCGATTAATTAATTCAGACTAATTATCCAATTAGGCGGAATGAAAAAATAGTTTAAGTATCTCCAAGCGATGGAAAACAACATTACATCGTTCTGTCCAGCTACGTGGCATTTGCGTATTTTTTAAACTCCGGTTAAAGTTAGCTGGGACACCCTGTATAGTCAGTGAAGCGGAACGGCCCCGGATCACGTCGAAATTATCACGTGGGATGAGGCAGAGCATCTTAAGCAATTTGCGGCTGCCCACAAATTAATTTAAGTGTCCCGACAGTGTCCCTGTCATGTCCACAAATAAATGCAGCACACGAGAAAAATATAACACGAAATTGGGAAGTGCAGGTGGAGTTCGAAATTGACAACCTTCGGCAACCTCCGCTTATAGTGAGTCATAGCCGTGCCCATCTTGTCATGGCTGCTAAGTGTATATGACTGAAGCTTAGGAGAAGTGAAAACGAACAAAGGTGAGGTTTCAGCCCGGCGCCGAACCTATCGACAATGGGGCATGTCGCTGCCAATGTCATGACAGCGACAAGCTGAAAGGTTTGCAGTTGGGAATGTTCACAGTACATAGAAGCACTGAACAGGTAGCCACACCTCACACAAGTGCCGTATATTCTAAAGCGGTGTAGCCCACGACGGAAATGACCAGGGTATGTGAACTTCAGACCTTGCTACGCTGCTGGGATCACCGACATCGATAGTGTTATGAAAACATTAAAGACTATGGATGCCACTTCACTATCACGCAGGCCAATGTAATCGACGACCGCACCGCGACAAAGTGCCAGTCGCTATACATTTTTAAATAAAAGGTATACACTTTAGAGTGGCACTGAAGCAGAATACTGGAGTTAAGCTGTGACAGTAAATGAAGCTTTTTTTAGCAACACATCCATTGCAGAAAAGCCAGAAAAGTCACAAGTGTGGAGGTACGGCGGCATCGCTGTAATGTCTTGGCGTGGCATAGCTAGACGTGACGTAATGGATTTTGACAGCGTCTACTCAACTGAAGCTAATTTATTTTGAAGATTACATGGCATTCTAAAGAAACAAAGGACTCAACCTATGAAGCTTCGATATCCTTTAATGTGCCACAACAGCACAAATACAAGAGATGGCGTTGAAATTTGGAAGTCACACCGACGTACCGCTGCTGAAATTTTGGTGCCATCTTCAAAACGGAATTTTGACCTTCAATCTGTTCCCTAGTAATCAAATTTTTTTTGTGAAAGTAATGAAAATGAAGTTTTGAAGGAATACTAGACGACTGTAAATTGATTTAGTGTTATTTTGTGTCCATTTAAGCAGCACGCCTTTCGTTTCCAGGTCCCGAATCCGCCATCAAACTCCGTTTCGTGTTATCGGCGTTCGTTATAGTTTCTGGGTATCTAAAATGTGAGGCACCACATATGAAACGTGCCTACGATAGGCGAAGAACCGGAAGAGGAAAAATGCGCGAGGAAGATATCAAGCAACCGATTATTTCCTCCGGCTATAGGAACAACAAAACAAAACAGAAAAGCCTTCGCGTACACAGCGATCCCGACTGAATAAGTTAGATACAGACTTCTCAGGCTGTCTCAAGGATTTGCCCCTGATCGTCAGGCCATCGACCATTGAAGCAGAGTATGTCTACCAGCCTCAAAGGTGCGACATGGAAACGTGTCGGTGGGCTGGGTAGGCAACGTCGTTGTTTAATTGTGCCCTTTCGCAAGAACTTAATTGCAGCGTTCGGGGACGGCGGGTAGTTTTTTACCGATACCGAATTGCGCTGGAGGGGCGGTACTGCGGATATACTGCTGCGATAACGCCGCTCTCGCACCACTGGATTTGTAGGGGCAAGTCCAGTGCTCTGACGACGTTGCATACGGTGTGCAAGCGTGTCCGCGTGCTTTCAAGTTTCGTTTTTTTTTCGATTAAGACGCTAGATTTATCGTTTTCCTTCTCTTTAATATTGTACTCGATAGCTGAAGGGCGGTCGCAAGTATGAGCTTTCGATCGGTCCACTTTTCACCGCGACATTGTTTTAATGGTTCCTCAAATACATGCGTGGCGGACATCGAATTTAATCTCATTTAGCAACGGCACGAAGAAATTGTTCCGTTTATCTTCTGCAACGACACGTTGTAAACGTTACCGAGCAGTGCCTGTGTAGCAGAGTCACCCGCCTTGGTGAACACACCGACGTCGGTGCCACGCCTGCATGCTTGGGCTTGCCCGAAAGCACGACTCCCTTCGTAGTAGACGCAATTGCGGCTTTGCAATACTCTTCCGAACACGAACAAAATGCGAGCATGGCAGAACCGACGTTCTTCGTAGTCTGTGAAAGTTTTCAGTCATGCTTCGTTATATGTAGCCGTTATATGTAGACTATTGTAGCCCTCTGTCTCAGCGAGTATTGAACCCGGTGTATTTGTGCTTTGCCCTCCCGCTCGCAAATTCTCTGGCGAGGAGGTAACAGGCTGCGGCACGAACCTGTCCAATTGTATTGCTTTATTTTTCATTGTTACTGAATAAATGAACAGCCAAAAACAGCAGCCTGCACGAGTGACTTGAATAGATGACTGCACCCGCAACATTCTTCGTTGACCGGCCAGCTGTGAGCGCGCTGCGCTCAGACAGAACATATGTGTTATTGCGCTAATTTTCGCGGACGCAAATACGCCTGGCATTAATTGGCTCGTGATCCATATATGTAGAAGGGGGGAGGGGACGTTGCATTGTAGTGACTGCGTCACTTTATGTATACGCAGCGGCCCGTTTTAAAAATAAATGCCTGCACGACCCGCACAAACACATTGAACCTTCAAACGCACGGAGTGTGCACGATAGACGTTCATTTATTTTCTTTACCATTTCGATTATCTTTGAGCCAGCCTCCAACATATTGCAGTAAGATTGTCTCTACGGCCACAACATGTTTTGTATTCACGGGTATTGAAACATGAAGTGTGAAGTGCAACGCGTACTGCGAGAAAGACAGCATCGCCGTGCAGTATTGTAAATAGTGAATGGCAATACAAAATTATGCAATACATGACTCCAAAACAAACTGGTAATCTACTCAAGCCGTAGGAAGCTGATTTAAGCGTCGCCTCTCGAAAGCATGTACGTCTTAACATACGCGCATGACATCAGCTGGGGAAAAATAAAGCGTTGGTTTTGCGTCAGGCAATGAAACCAATCGTTCTCGTTATCCTAAAGCCGTAAGATGACCTCCGCGCTTCTGAATCTCGAGAGCAACCCTTGGCGACTGTGAAAGTCAGTTCGGTTTATTAGCAGAGGTCAAACAAGGCGTGTGGCACGCTAGAGCCAAGGTTTCGACACGTGCATTTGTCTTCGTCAGGGCATAACTACTTGCCCTGACGAAGACAAAGGCCTTTGTCGAAACGTTTATTCAAGGTGGAGGCTTCCCTTGTTCGTCCACTCTTGATCCCTCTAAGCAGTCCTCTTCCTGGGTACCCCTTATCATGACTGCACTAATTGGTTAGTGCTACTATGGCGGAAGTCATGAGTATTACAAATTACAGCAGCCGAAGGACAGGGAAATTCGGTAACAATGAAACGTGTTGCCTTTAGCCGGAATGTTTCCGAGAGGCTGAGTACTGCAGCGTCTGATAATTCGCATTTAGGTAAAAGGAAGACAAACATTGCATAAGCTTATGTTTATAAATAATCTATCCGCAATAGCAAAGTTGTCATTATTACCCTGAGGAGAGGCTTGCTAAGGAAGTATAGGGTGTGGGGAGCACACGTGCCCATCTTCCCCCGCGTCGTCGCGGTCGCGTCGAGAGCCGGCATAGACCCGGGAGAGGCGCACTACGCCTTCTCCTGCGTCTCCCTCGCTCTCGCGACGGGCGCGCACCCTTGCCCCGTTCATTCCCTCCAACCCTCCTCCCCTCCCCCCTCCCTGTGCAGCGAGGTTCAGGTGTCTTCTACTGACAAACAGTTACTGCGCTGCACTTTACCCCAATTTTTTCCTCCCCAACAAGAATCTCTCTCTCCCCGACTCGCGGGAAAGTAGCTGACGGGCGAGGAGGACGTTCCCTTCGTTAAGGTAAAAAGGCACAAAACAGCGCCAACGGGGGAGACCCTCTCTCTCTGACGCCGGACCCCTAACCTGCCGGACTGGAGTACCTGCCGCAACCCGTGAGTGACCTCGTTTGCCTGACTATCCCGGGCAACGAGTCCAGACTATTATTACTTACTACAGAGAGGACTTCCCTCTGCCAATGTTCTTTATGGCTGGTAGCAATAAACGTTGTTACAGTTGACGCCGCTGGTTGCCATATTCGTTCGAACCCGACGTAGCCGCGATTCCCGCGCTACAGGTTGGGGAGTACGACGGAGCGATTGTGTGGGCTAGATCCGGAACTTGCCTTCAGCCGTAGCCGCACGCAGAGTGGAGTCCCCACTAGGAACACAAGGACAAAATAAGTGCACAGCGACGCCGGTTTGAAGTTTCCGCTACAGCTCGATGTGACGTAATCGATTTCGGCATCGTCTACACCTGTATACTTAATTCTTTGTCGGTGACCAAGGCCTGCATTGTTTTCTAAAGCATTCAAAAGCTCAACCCGGCAGGCTTTGAGAACTTTTCCTGCACCAAAACGGGCCAAATACGAAAAATATCTTGAAATACGTGGCGTCACACTTTCGGCACCAAATGGAAAAGTTTGGCCTTCAATTTTACGCTTATAGTAATCAACCCTCTACTAGCAAATGAATGAACATAAAAATTCTCTAAATAATGTTATAACGTCTAAACCGATTTAGTTCTGCTCTTTAGTCTCTATTTAAAGAAGCGCTATCGTATAACCTGTTGCAGTACCCCAAAGATTTTAAAGCACGCCGAAAGAACAGATGAAGCGCCCACTATATCAAGGCGCTTTCGAGAACATCTGTATTACACTGACGATAACTAATAACGAGATCACCTTCGGCTCTTGCAGTCATTCACTTTTTACTGGGGCGTCGTAAATAATGACAAAGTTGCAGTGTCGCCCATAATGCGAAACAGTGACTCAGTAGCTAGATGAACACTACGCATAGTAAATATTGCACTGTTTCGTGTCAGAATAGTTTGCGTTTGTGTAGGTGGCGCAGCACGTGTCGGTCGAGAAGAGGAGACACGCGATTCTTTCTTCCACCTTTAAGGTATGCTGCCTTTCGTTGGCGTCGTTTATACTGTTTCATCCCGAAGATGGATTTATAAGTATGGACAAGCTGCAGAGTATCGCGTCAGCCAATCAATTTAAAGAGTCCCTAAGAGCTAGGCCAGCGGCAGTATTCCGAGCTGCAGTATCGGTAGAATGCCTGAGAGGTAGAGTCTTCGAGTGAAAGAAACGAGTGAAAAAAAAAGAAAGAAACGACGCTTAAACTGACCGAGGTGACATAGTCAGTACTCAAACTGATGTTCTCACAGAAATGAGTGTAATACCTGCACTTGGATTGCAAAGGTCACAGACCCATGATTTTCCTTTGTCTAGAACGTGTGTGTGTGTGTGTGTGTGTGTGTGTGTCAACGTCAGAAACTGGAAGTTTGTCTTTCATGTTTAGCTCTCAGGCGAAAGTTCATCACACTAATGTGCGGACCTTGCCAGCACTAGCTGTACTCACTCAGACCTATTTGTAATACATACCCAGATAGATCCGGTATATTATATAGTAACTATGGCGACCCGTTGTCTGTAACAGCTGCGGCCGAAGTCGTGGCGACGTGTCTGGCGTATCCGCTTCCCCGCAGCGCCATGGAACCCGTTCGACCACGTGATGACTTTCAACGATTGGCGAAGCTCGTGTCCCTGTATATGGCTTCCGTAGCGAGTCACAGTTGCCCTAAGGTCCGCCTTCTTGGGTTTCAAATAAGCCAGAAAACTGGTCATCGCACGCGCCCGTGGCGCTGTCAACAGCGCAGACATTTTATTGCGATAGTAATTATTTGACACACCAGGCACGTTTTCGCCGTTGCAATCGCCGTGATGTTCCGCATAAAATCCAACTGCAACAAGAATGACCGGTCCGTGCGTCGTATGCTGCCGGTGCTGGGGAGACGTGCGAGGGTGAGTGGGAGGATGTCTGAATTTAGAGACGGGAAACGTGGCGCTGTTTCTAACAGCCCTTAGTTCTAGAGCTTTAGTATGAAAGCTCTAGATCTAAGCATATTCAGTAAGGAGATACACGCGGAGACTGAATCTGCATGCTTTCCGGATTCACGTAACGAAGAAAATGTAGTTTTCATGGGGCCTTCGAATTCAGAAACACTTTGAAACGCTTGGATGAAAACATAGAAGTGAGTCCTTTCTTGCAGTTAGCGGTGCACGTGAGATTTCCCGCGTAGCACCGCGTAAATAGCACTCTTTTATTGCGGTTATGACAGTTCAGCTCGTTGCGTCCCGTCACACTGAAAAGGCTGACGGCGCATCGCACGACAGCCAAGAAAACGCTTGCGACCCCTGGGGCAGAGACAAAAGCTGACGATGCAAACATGGAGGAACGAAACAAACAGTAGTGACGATGTCCACTACACTTGATCAGCAGGATCACGTAAAGTCTTGACGTCGGCTCCAACGAGTCGAGTTCTCCGAAACGCAATGGAACCCAGTTGTAACCACGTGATGGTACTCGGCTAACGGCTGCGCTCGGTGGCACCTCGGCGGCGCGCGAATGGTGCGCGTAAAAAAGTCGCGCAACACTGTCTCCTTGCAGGAGCCATATGCAGGAACACTAGGCGAAGCCAGATCAGAATGTCTGAGAACACGGTTTTAAAGGTGAAATTTTGCCGAAGTCGACTATGCAGGCGTATAACGTGTGGACATAGGAGAAAGCATTTGGCGTATTTTCTTACCATGTCGCAGTATCCATCCAGTGGTCAACGAGGACATGGCTGTGCTGCCCTGAGGCCTTGGGATTCAAGGATCGTACAGGAAAGGTTAATGAATCTTGGGCGGTGGTACTAGTGAAAGCAGAGAACAGAGAATACATCTAAGGGCGAATACGTTTTCATCAGATTCGATGGCACTTAACACAAACCACGCGACTTAAGAGGCTACAATAAACGCAGAAGCTATATCTAAAGATAAACAGCTTGGCTGCATGTGCCACCACATCGTTTCAAAGCTGACGCTTAATACCAATTCCTCGCCAGCGGCAGGCGGGAGACTCGCACCACTGTGCCTCCCTGCCGCGGGAGCCATAAACGAAAAATAATCTGACCTAACCTGACCTAACCTATAAAAAAGAATCACTGAGACGCGGTGCCAGGCGGCACACGCAATCTGATAAAATCTCTTTCCCAGCGTTACTCGTCCCAGAAATGATTCCATGGCGTGCACGGATCTCGATTTAAGAGCGCGCAATCATTAGTCATCACAGTCACCCTAAATGTGACGGCGTTTAACGTGCACTTACTCCGATCCCACACAAAGGGATATTCTGGGCAACTTTGCAAAGCTTCGCTCGCCTGACAGCGCTGCATCCGTGAATTGCCGCGGCGAGAAAGTCGTTCGCAATTTCGGCAGCTGATGTCTCAGTCGAGCGTCGTCTGCGGGCGTTCACCTACTTCTGGCGGCCGAAGGAAAAGTGAGCCACGGACGCGCTTTCTGCGCCAATTAGTGCGGTGCGCCCACGGAGAGCCCGCCTAAATATAAACGGGGAGAGCGCCAGGACGGCTTGTGTCAGAAAAGCGCCCCTTCTCGCTGTTGCTCTTGTTGGTGGTGGTGTTGTTGCTGTTATATAACCAGATAAACAGTTAACACAATGAAAAGGAACCTGTAAATTTTACATGAGCCCACACATTAGTGTCGAGAAAGTGGCACCATTGAACGCGAGATCATCAACGTACCGTTAGAGATTCTACGTCTTTTTTTTTTTTTTTGCCTTTCCCTCTTGACAATTATTTCACCTCCCTTTTACGTATCTAGCTACCTGCATCTGGAAATCTTTTGCTGCGCAGCAAAAAACGTATATTTAGGAAGCCCTATACGCATTGCTAGCCTGCATGGAGCTATAAGGTAATTTCGGAGCTAAGGAAGGAGGGTGATGCGTGCGCTCTTAAACTGCAGCAATAATAGAATCGCTCCAGTTTGTCTAAGGTTGGGAAAAATGAAAGCAAAGGCGGGAAAAGGAAAAGAACCGGGTCAGCGGCATTTATAACCCAAGTCATTTGAACCACGCAGCCCTTCTCACATTCCTTCGAATCTTCATGCGTATCGGTCAGCAGTAAGAATGAAGTAGCCGAATGCAATGGTTTTTCTAATGGGTAGAGATGGGATCCGGCCCGGCGCTCGGTTGTTTGTAGGGGTTCTCATCTCGAAAAAAGGCACTATAGATATCTGAAATTATTGCTGCCGGTTTCATCCCGGCAATTTCCCATCTGGTGGGTGTCCTTCGCAAGCGTGGAACTCCCGCATTCGTCGAACACTGGGCTGGGAGCAGGCTTGTGTACAAGGGCGCTCCCGATAAAATAAGCATATACTTACTTTATCGGTAGGTATACCCGGACAGGCCGCCATTGGAATCTGAACCTGGCAACGTTTAACGTTAGAACGCTATCTAGTGAGGCGAGTCTAGCAGTGTTATTGGAGAAATTAGAGGGTAGTAAATGGGATCTAATAGGGCTCAGTGAGGTTAGGAGGACAAAAGAAGCATATACAGTGCTAAAAAGCGGGCATGTACTGTGTTACCGGGGCTTAGCAGAGAGACGAGAACTAGGAGTCGGATTCCTGATTAATAAGGAAATAGCTGGTAACATACAGGAATTCTATAGCATTAACGAGAGGGTGGCAGGTCTTGTTGTGAAACTCAATAAGAGGTACAAATTGAAGGTGGTACAAGTTTATGCCCCTACATGCAGTCATGATGACCAGGAAGTCGAAAGCTTTTATGAAGACGTGGAATCGGCGATGGGTAAAGTCAAAACAAAATACACTATACTGATGGGCGACTTCAATGCCAGGGTAGGCAAGAAGCAGGCTGGAGACAAGTCAGTGGGGGAATATGGCATAGGCTCTAGGAATAGCAGAGAAGAATTATTAGTAAAGTTTGCAGAACAGAATAATATGCGGATAATGAACACCTTTTTCCGCAAGCGGGTTAGTCGAAAGTGGACGTGGAGGAGCCCGAATGGTGAGACTAGAAATGAAATCGACTTCATACTCTGCGTGAACCCTGGCATCATACAAGATGTAGACGTGCTCGGCAAGGTACGCTGCAGTGAACATAGGATGGTAAGAACTCGAATTAGCCTAGACTTGAGGAGGGAATGGAAGAAACTGGTACACAAGAAGCCAATCAATGAGTTAGCGGTAAGAGGGAAACTAGAGGAATTCTGGATCAAGCTACAGAACAGGTACTCGGCTTTAACTCAGGAAGAGGACCTTAGTGTTGCATCAATGAACGACAATCTCATGGGCATCATTAAGGAGTGCGCAATAGAAGTCGGTGGTAACGCCGTTATACAGGAAACCAGTAAGCTATCGCAGTAGACGAAAGATCTGATCAAGAAACGCCAATGTATGAAAGCCTCTAACCCTACAGCTAGAATAGAACTGGCAGAACTTTCTAAGTTAATCAACAAGCGTAAGACAGCGGACATCAGAAACTATAATATGGATAGAATTGAACAGGCTCTCAGGAACGGAGGAAGCCTAAAAACAGTGAGGAAGAAACTAGGAATAGGCAAGAATCAGACGTGTGCGTTAAGAGACAAGGCCGGCAATATCGTTACCGATATGGATGAGATAGTTCAAGTGGCTGAGGAGTTCTATAGAGATTTATACAGTACCAGTGGTACCCACGACGATAGTGGAAGAGAGAATAGGCTAGAGGAATTCGAAATCCCACAGGTAACGCCAGAAGAAGTAAAGAAAGCCTTAGGAGCTATGCAAAGGGGGAAGGCAGCTGGGGAGGATCAGGTAACAGCAGATTTGTTGAAGGATGGTGGTCAGATTGTTCTAGAGAAACTGGCCACCCTGTATACGCAATGCCTCATAACCTCGAGCGTACCGGAATCTTGGAAGAACGCTAACATAATCCTAATCCATAAGAAAGGGGACGCCAAAGACTTGAAAAATTATAGACCGATCAGCTTACTGTCCGTTGCCTAAAAAGTATTTACTAAGGTAATCGCAAATAGAATCAGGAACACCTTAGACTTCTGTCAACCAAAGGGCCAGACAGGATTCCGTAAAGGCTTCTCAACAATAGACCATATTCACACTGTCAATCAAGTGATAGAGAAATGTGCAGAATATAACCAACCCTTATATATAGCTTTCATTGATTACGAGAAAGCGTTTGATTCAGTCGAAACCTCAGCAGTCATGGAGGCATTACGGAATCAGGGTGTAGATGAGCCATATTTAAAAATACTGGAAGATATCTATAGCGGCTCCACAGCCACCGTAGTCCTCCACAAAGAAAGCAACAAAATTCCTATAAAGAAAGGCGTCAGACAGGGAGATACGATATCTCCAATGATATTCACAGCATGTTTACAGAAGGTATTCAGAGGCCTGGAGTGGGAAGAATTGGGGATAAAAGTTGATGGAGAATACCTTAGCAACTTGCGATTCGCTGATGATATTGCCTTGCTTAGTAACTCAGGAGACCAATTGCAATGCATGCTCACTGACCTGGAGAGGCAAAGCAGAAGGGTGGGTCTGAAAATTAATCTGCAGAAAACGAAAGTATTGTTTAACAGTCTCGGAAGAGAACAGCAGTTTACGATAGGTAGCGAAGCACTGGAAGTGGTAAGGGAATACATCTACTTAGGGCAGGTAGTGACCACGGATCCGGATCATGAGACTGAAATAACCAGAAGAATAAGAATGGGCTGGGGTGCGTTTGGCAGGCCTTCTCAAATCATGAACAGCAGGTTGCCACTATCCCTCAAAAGGAAAGTGTATAACAGCTGTGTGTTACCAGTACTCACATATGGGGCAGAAACCTGGAGGCTTACGAAAAGGGTTCTGCTGAAATTGAGGACGACGCAACGAGCTATGGAAAGAATAATGATGGGTGTAACGTTAAGGGATAAGAAAAGAGCAGATTGGGTGAGGCAACAAACGCGGGTAAACGACATTTTAGTTGAAATCAAGAAAAAGAAATGGGCATGGGCAGGACATGTAATGAGGAGGGAAGATAACCGATGGTCATTAAGGGTTACGGACTGGATTCCAAGGGAAGGGAAGCGTAGCAGGGGGCGGCAGAAAGTTAGGTGGGCGGATGAAATTAAGACGTTTGCATGGACAACATGGCCACAATTAGTACATGACCGGGGTAGTTGGAGAAGTATGGGAGAGGCCTTTGCCCTGCAGTGGGCGTAACTAGGCTGATGATGATGATGATGATGATACCCGGCGGCAGCCCTCCTCTTGCCTCCCCCATCGGCGGCGGATGTTCGATCATTTTACCATCGCTGTGATGGGACAAGGAGCACTCAGCGACCTTGAAAAGCTTTATAGAGCTCCCTTACGAGATGAGAAACCCCTATACAAAGAACCGAGCGCCCGCTGGGTGAGTATCTCTGCCCAGTAGAAAAAAAGCGGTGGCTTATCGGTGGCACTGGGATCTGATCCGAGTACCTCCCGCATACGAGGCGGATGCTCAACCATTTCGCCGCCGCTTCGGTCCGATCGACAAGCGCAACTGACACCGTCGTTGTTATGATGACAAGGTCAGCTTCTGCCTCGGTGCCACTGATCGCGTCTGTTTTGTTGCGATAGCAATTACACCGACACTCCAGGCGCATTTTTGCTGACGGCGTCGCCGTGAGGTTCCGTATAAAGTACAAGGGCGATAAAATCGTCGCCGCGCGCCGTATACTGTATGTGCGAGTGAAAGCGTGCGTGAGCCGTCGATCGCGGCTCAATCAGCTCAATCTCGCGCACGCAACGACGAAAAGCGGGGAGGTATAACGCGCCGCCTTCCGTCGTCGCGCGCAAGGCTTCGGGGGGAGGGAGGGGCGGAAGCATTTTATTCCGGGCTACTGAGGCGGCCGCGCGCACCCTGCCGGGCCGCTGTATCTCCAAAGCCATATGCGACTGGTACAGAGTCAGCGCTGCGCTGTGCTTTCGCGGCGTAGTTCGCGTTGGATGCGAGCGGTTCCGTGAAGGTCCATTCGCTCGCCGCTGCTGCTGCCGCGTTTTCTCACTGCAGCGTTTTGACAGCCAGTTTCCGCGGTCATCGAGTGAGATGTATTCACGTTGGCTTGTGCGCGCGTGACACCATGCTTGTTAATTTAGTCAGTATGCCTGCGTTTACAACGTTGTACGGCCGATAAAACTACTACCCTTACTTCGTATATCTGTCCACTAATTTGCTATCGCAATCAATGCTTCGCCTTTCGAACAAAACTGCTACTTTTATCGGTTAAGTTGCGAAATTGCTGTTGTACGATGCAGTGACTGCAGCGCTGACCGGTACCGAACTGTCATAAGCACAATGAAACCGGCAAATTGTCTTACGCGGTGGCATATGTGCTAGAATCTGCCATGCACCGCCGCCGACTGCAGTGTCTGGAAGGAAGCATTGGCCTCTGTCATTTGATGTAAGCTACGGTGAGCTAAGCGCATTACCATAGAAGTTGCACAATACAATGTCCCCGCACGAGAACTCTTTTCCTGCAGTAAATCCGTAAGACATGCTGCTTTAGTTCACGCGTGTATCATGTGGCTCGTAACGCGAGTAAATTCTAGACGCGGCGTTGTATATTATTCACATACGGGAACTATACTCCAAATATTATTGACATGGTTGGTTCAGGGCAATGCATGCATGGATGTATTTCTGCGCGTTATTAGTTCATCTAGGTCAGATTGGGTGCCCAATTGAAACCGCAAAGCTAGGGAGCGTTGGAGCACTGTTTCCTGACCTTAAATACGGGATTTCCCGCCTTTCAGCTGCCACGAGCCCTGATCACATGCATACCTGATGAAAATTAGTGCTTATCTGAAAGCTTGGTATTATGCTACACACTTAGCATGGAAATCTGAAACGTTCACAGACGATTCCACCGTGTGCCGGCATATGTGCTGAGCGTGTGCTGAATGCTCAGTTGTTGTAATTAGATGCAAGCGTACAAATTCCGTACCTAAACGAGAGGTGATATATTGAGGGCTGATCATGACGCCTCAGAAGACAAGGATAAAAAAATTTGGGTAGGCTGTATCAGGAACGCAGCTGTAGTGGGGTGTATGTGAAACATCTTGTGCGTGCTGCAGATAGTGTATATACACATGGGGTGCAGATATGGCGCAGCCAAATGCTCAACTTACATCTATTCACGCACCGGAGAGCTTACATGCCTAACCTACGTTACGGCTAGCGGGCGTCTTACGGCCTCATTTTGCAATCGGTCTCGCTCCCTGTTCGTAGGGTGTTCCCGACACTACGCTCTAAAAACAGTTGCTCCATTTGGGGCGTATTTTTGTCACATAACAATAATCGTTATCTGCCTTCCGTGCTTTTGTTTCTTTGACGCTGCAACCCCTGTAATTCCAAGTCACGAACGGCACGCGCGTTATCAGCGTGGCAGCGTTCTTGGCAGGAAAGTAGCAAGCGCAGACTTTTCAAGAAAAGAAACGAGAGCAAGGCACATATCAGTTATTGTTGTGTGTCAAAAATAAGCCCCGTAGGTGCGAACGATATTGGAGCGTAGGGTAAAGAAATGCATGACCGCCATACTGAAAGCGCCCGAGACAGTCCTGCACTGCGCGAGCCCGCCGTAGATGGTTGAAGCTCCTGCGCTTGTGATCTGTTGAAGAAGCGCGTGTTTCGCCGTGGTCAAAGGGGTTGGATAGCCCTCTGTCTTGCTGCACGAGTCGCTTCAGATCACATCTGGACCGTACGTGTCGAACCCAGGGGGCCATAGCCGAACAAGCTTCAAATGTTTTGCCACAAATTGCGCACTTGAACGTCTTGTAGCTCCTGATGAGCACCAGTATGAGTTTGATAAATTATACCTACTATGGCATAGTTAGCTGTCTAAAACGCGACCGTTTCTGCTCGCATGGGCAAACTTACTGCCGAGCTATGCCTCTCTGAAAGCCACGCGCCATGCTAAATTTAGCTACGATTGCGTCAGGAGCTGTGCGACAACGCCATCTGTGCACGCGATACATGTATGATCAAATAATGGATGCTTTCCTTCACAAAATCATACCAAAGTAAGGCGCGTGAGTAGTATGGTTGCAAAAATATAAGCGACAGTAGTATTACATGTTTTCTTTACACGCGGTTTCAGCAAGCGACTGCCTTTGACCAATTTTAAAGACTCTTCACGTCACAAAAAGCAAGAAAAAAAAAAGAAAACGTGTGCAGCTTGCTAGTGGTGCAAGGCTGGAGTCAACAGCGGAGCTTGTGATTGTGATCACCTAGCTTTTACGTGGCTTGCCTAAGTTGTCTGTAGGTTTTGGAAGATTATGCTAGGTTTTGCTAAGTTGTCTCGGCGGGCTTGACGCTGGAAGTTTTCGAACAGTCGCAGGCCGGGATCGCTTTCTCGGCGACGTCGAGCGTTCAGGCGCCGACTCTCGCGTTCCCTGGACCGAAACTCGGAATCCTCGACTCGGCGTCGCCTCTTCTCAGCCGCAGCTTCAGTGCGGTGTTCCATATCAGCTCGGCGGCGACGCATCGCTTCTCGCTTGGCAGACGGCGCTCCTCCTGGTAAACCACTTCTTCGGGCGTCCGGACTTTCTTCGGTCTTCCCATGGCAGCAGCGCGTACGCACGGAGTAGAGCAGGCGAGAGGTGTGTCGCCGCGCCGGCTGTCCAGAGCATTTACTCGTATGTGACGTCACGACTACGCCCTACGCGCGTGGGGTGCGAACAGGTTATGTGGCTCGGTGCTCTCGCAGCGAGTTGCTAGGCAACGCGAGGCGGCGCACAGCTGGGCTATTTTCTGGTAACGCTCCACGGTAGGACTACAGCTTAAACAGCTCCGCTGTTAAAAGTAGCAGTTTCGTCCGAAAGTCGAAGCATCGACTGCGATAGCAAATTAGTGGACAGATAGCTATATGAAGTAAGGATAGTAGTTTCATCGGCCGTATAAACTTGTAAACATAGGCATACTAACCAAATTAACAAGCATGGTCTCACGCGCACACAAGCAAACATGAACGAATCTCACCCGATGACTGCGGAAACTCGTTGTCAAAACGCTGGAGTGAGGAGATGCTCCAGCAACAGCAAGTGAATTGACCTTCGTGCTGCATCTCGCTCGAACGCGAAATACGTGGTGAAAACAGCGCACACGAAGCTATGAGCAATCAGCGTGCCCTGTTCTCATTGCAGATCGCTTTCACGATAGGGCTCGCATGCGGCTGCGAGGGCCCTATCTTGAAAGCAGCCGCCGAAGTAGCAAGCCTCCCCGAAGTGCCTTGCGAGCGAAGGAAGCTTCCTCCTTGCTTTCCTCCCTTGCACGCGCGAGATTGAGCCGCCATCGTCGGCTAGCCACTGCCGACTAACCCTCGCAAGGTTTCACTTGCACATACACATACGGCGCGCTCCGACAATGTTATCGCCCTCTAACTTTACATGAAACATCACGGCGACGGCGGAAGTGCGCTTGGAATGTCCATATAATTGATATCGCAATAAAAAAAACTGCATTGCTAACAGCCGCGAGCAAAAGTATATGGACAGGCTCGACGACAAAACTGAATTTATTCGTAAACAAGAAGCACAAACTGAAATGGACGAGTAGTAGAAAGTTTTGGATGAAAAGTTTAGACTATAGCGTTAAATTTTATGCCACACGTATAGCTGGAGAAAAATCAGCTCTATCGCGCAATCCCTGGTCCCCATACTTTTGCTCAGGTGAATATGTGTTAGGGTTGTGTATATGCAGGCACAATAATTTCAGGTTACGGCAGGTAACACATGTAATCCGTCAGTCCGTTCTTTTATTGACGTGATGTAATAGGAGATGTTATCGCCTTTAGGTGACGCTTGCTACTCCTCGTCGCTTGACACAGAAACTTATTATCACAATATGTAGCACCAAAGTATCACAAAAAAACCCTCAGTCAGCAATATCCCAATGTTCTCTACATGAATCCAGGGACGCACAGAAGATGAATATGTGTATGGTTGCACATCTATATGCATGTGCTTCGTATTCTCCGAGAACACATGAAGTTCAGTTTCACGGACTAATGCACAGACCCCTGTAAGTGTAACCATACACAAAATACTACATAAAAATTTGACAACCTAACAAGTATAGACTTGCATCATACATGCATCTTTCGGCGGACACTAAAATTTGTTATAGACTTCGAATACTGATGTGTCCTAAAGCGCTTTTCTATGAAGCCCAACTGTTAGCCATGATGGGCCGAGTATTTTTTTCTAGGTTAAGTATTCATCGATGTAAGAATATTAAATATACCTTGAATTTACGTCTTGCAATTTCGTGTGTAGGGTACTCGAGAAGGAGGTGGTGTCGATTTTCGCCTATCTATATGTATGAACCTGTGCCTTGGCAGTGCGCCTGGTTCACAGCCCACACATACAGCTGCTACTGTGCGCGCGGAAAATTCGCTGGGGCAACCTTTCGCTACATTAGCTGCCTTAAGAGTGTAACAAAAACGGCAGAGGCGCTCACTTTGCGCGATTCAACGCATGAGAGGCGCATCAAGCAGGCGGAACCGCACACAGGGACTCCTTCAACACGAAGACCACGCGAACGAGCTGGATGAAAAGTTGTTTAACCGGTAAACACTCGGGGAACGATCCCGGAACCTAGCAAGCAGCTGCCGCTTTAGCGCAGACTCTACGGGCGCACAGCACGTCTTGGCGGCTGGAGTCACTGGAAGTGAAAAGACAGGCAACTCTTTCTTACCACGCGCCAGAACACTTGAGTTTTACGCTTCTGCTGAAGGTATAATCATCAAACGGAAACGGGACAGTGACAGGCAGGAAACTGCAGCAGTCACGAAGTACTTCCCAAAGGGGAGCGTCTTTAGTGAAGGAACTGGCATGAGGAGGAGGCGAGCAGCGTAGAGAAATTCGTGATGCCAGGTGGTGCACCAAGCAGTTCCAGTTTCCTCTACCAGGTGTTCGGGGTAAGTTTGAAATTTGATGTAATTACATAGAAAGAAATGCGCATTGTCAATGCATGTTGCTTTAATTTACATATAATATTTCTATTTCGTTTCTGTTAAACTCATCAAATCAAACGGAACTGGAATGAACGCGACGAAGTCACCGAAACATTATGAAAAGACTTACCTGCATCATGATGATTCGCGCCGGGCAGCCAAATTGCGTCATCAAAACAGCTGCTCAATGCACCTTGAACACCGCAAAAGCGATACGACATGAAATGCTGTGATGCAATGGCGACTATAAAACCATGGCTGAAGATAATGTTCTTTGTTCCGCGTGTCATGAAGACCAGACTTCTCTAATGTGTGACGGTGTTTGGATAGGTCTAAAGTGAAGGTAATGTAATGCCCCCACACGTCTTTCCGCGGGGACCCGCGGGCTCAATTCTAATGGGTATGTGGAGCTGCTGTACACTGTTGTGAAGCCTTGGGTCGGAAGGGCGGCTGCTAGACAACCGTATACGTATATACGTGCGTATACGTATACGGGCAAGACTCGGCTCTCCGCCGTACCGCTGGGAAAACTCAGAAGTGGTTGTGCGATAATTTTTTTACGATTTCACCGTTCCCAACGTCTGGCCCCCTAACTACACTTAATGCAATCCTGCGAATCATGTGTGGGGCGAGGTTAACCGACTGCAATGCCAGTAACAGCAAGACTCCGCTGATCGGCAAGATTGGGGCAGCTTTTGCAGCTCTCCCTCGGGACACCGTGAAGGTCACGTGTGCCAGATCTCGGAGCCGCCTCGGGGCAGTTGTAGATGCCGAGGGTGGCTTCAGTGAGGGGTGTCCCTGCCACCTTTTCTTCTTTATGTCCCTTTTCCATGTGTCCAATCAATCTCCCTTTGTTCAATGTATGGCCTCTTTTTTTTTTCGTCTTTCACCTACAATGGTCAAATTTACCCCGAACACACTGTACACAATTTTGCTGTAGATATAGTTTGAGATATAAATGATAAATATTGTATCTTTAGCACTCTAAACACAACTACACACCCTTTGTACCTTTTTCCACGACAATATTCATCAGCTGTTTTGTTTGCATTGTCTTTCTTGAAAACGCTGCGCTCGCTACTTCCCAATCCAGGATATTATGTCACACAGTCACGATAATAACGAGCCTGTCATTCATGATCTGGAAGTATCGGGTGCGCAGCGTTAAAGAAAGGAGAGGCACGCAAAATAGATTATTATGTTTTGTGCGACAAAGGCGCGCCCCATGGTTTTTAGAATGCAGATACAGAAACTGATACTCAGCTTTTGTCTGTATCTCAATACAGGTACAATATAACTGAATACTAGCTTAAGATAGTGCCCATAGGCGCATTGCGCTGAAGCTTTTCAGACTAGACAGCAGCGCCAGAGCACACAGCCCAACGAGTGGTGGAAGCAAAACGGGAGAGACGGTGCATGCATTCGCCGTGACACTTTCGATCGCTTATCGCCAGGCTATAGACTGTCCGAGTTGTGAAAACGTCGAAGTGTGCATGGTGTTCATATGACTGCTCGATGTGATATATGCTCGATATGACTGCCGATCGATGTGAGAAGCGTGAACAGTCGTGAACTTTATCTCGTCGAGGCGCGCGGCGTAACACTCAGACGAGCGACGAAGATTGGCCGCTATCGTTTGGAATGGCGTATCATTTTCATCATCTCTCTAGCAGCCGGTGTCGGCGACGCTGGAATGAAAAATGAAAACGCCGTGGCGCCCTCTGAATAGTGCAGGGTGTCCCTGATGGACGTATATCTGATACTGCTCAACGCAACTCCAGGCGCACTTCCCTCCTGTTGTATTTAGCAATGCTTGAATCCGCCCCATAGGGAGCCTTCGTACGCTCGCCTCTGACCACACATTGAATTCTATGCCTCTGAACGTGTGTGCCTAGATCAAGTTTCGCTACCTCCGCGGTATCCTTCGCGCCATCTGTACCGAAAGTGCGGAAGCGAGTAAGGCGCCAGTTTTTGAATCGTGCAAGATGCATGCTCTTGAATCATTTCCGCTTATTACTCCTTCCCATCTTATGCCAGTGTCACGCCTTTAAAAATATTTTTGTTAAATGTGTGTGTAAGCATTCCTATGCTTACCCAACGAAAAAACTGCCCGTCTTTCCAGCAAGACAATCGTTTTCAAGATACCGCAAGCAGCAGCGAACGAATTCACCTGCGTGCTGCCTCTCGCTTCAACGCCAACGAAGCAGCGAGAACACCGCGTTCACGCAGTTCTTCGCACATACCGCACCTGCAGCTTTCGCAGATCGCTTTCAAGATACGGGCCCACGCGTCTCTCTTCAACGCTAAGTAAGCGGCGAGAACACAGCGCGCGAACCTTTGAGCAGTCGGTACTCTCTATCGGTATGGCGCATTGCTTTCAAGATACGGACCCCGCCGCCACGCCAGACGTAGCCGCCGCCGGAGCATAGTTTATCACGGTTCACAATCGTCCAGTGTACCTAATAAATGTTGCATATATTTCCATCAGTTGCTGTATCTCCCTCGTCATTTCATCCCACGTCCACATCTGCTGCGGGCTACCTATAACAAAAGTGAACAGTGCTTCTAGTCGCCTCTTCTACGTCGTCTCGTGCAGGTTTCACTTAACAGTTCGGTGTTGCAACCGCGCTTCACCGTTCCACGCAGCTCTGGATTAAGGTGGGGGGGGGGGGCTAAGGGGGCTGCAGCTCAGGGCCTCACCTCGGACAGTAGGAGAAGGGGGCCCATTTATTCTAACCTGCTTAGTATATGGAACCGTGAGTAACGGAACTTCGAGCGACATGTAATGAAGCGAGAAAACCAGAACGAGCAGACGGGGCCCCCCGCCTAATGTAATAGCATGCGTTTAGCCTGATCATTTGGGAAAAGCTTGTCGAGCTGCAAAAACAGGAATCTCCCGCCACCCCAGCGGGGTCCCCTTTCTTACGAAGCGAGGTGCGTTTGCTTGGAAGAGTTTTCGTGGTTTCCTGTCAGTCCGTCTGTCCAGTGCTGTCTGGAGAGGAGGGGCAAGGAGGAAACACTTAAAACATGTAGTGTGGGATAAGGACCTAAATCTCCCTTGCCCCTCGTCACCACCACGCCACCCTCCACCTATCAAATAGTTCCGCCGCTGTCCTTCTCATAGAAAGGATGTGCTGCAGTACCCAACAGTGCCTCCCATTCGACTTTTCTTTATCGTGATGGTAAGTTGGGCGGAGGAGGATGAGTTCGATAGCAGATGATGATGAGTCTGATGGCAGAGTCTAGGCAGGAAAGGAAAGAAGACGTCACACGTGCTTTTGTCCGCGTGCTGTGGGGCATGGACTGTTCACTGTTCGGGCTAGGGTTGTGGAAGAGTGAAAATAGAAGTTGGAGAGCTGGACACAAAGGCCTGTCTGCAGGGCCCATTCCTGCCAAGTGGCTGCGCGCCCTCGCGCGCTCGACGGAGAGAGAGATTCTTGTTTGGGAAGTAGGAACATGGGGTAAAGTGCAGCGCAGTAACTGTCTCTCAGATGAGGACACCTCAACCGCGCTGCACAGGGGGGGAAGGGATAGAAAGAGTCGTGAAAGGAAGAGGGAAGGAGCAGCAGCGGTCGAAACGCTGTGAGCGTGGGGAGGGGGCTTAGAGGCGATCAGCTAGGGCAATGTCCTCGGCGAACTCCAGAATCGCTCGGAAGAGGCGCTTCTGGCTTGAGATGCAGCCCGAGGGGTGCAGCAGATTGTCCACCGTTGCACAGGGATGTTTGTGGGTACGGTAGACTTTTGCGAGGGCACGCGCTCGACGGAAAAAGTCGGTCAGACTGGCCGCCGAACTTTCCAGAAAGAAGTAGAAAAAGATGACTCAGAGGCGACGGAGGGCGCGTAACTTCGTCCGCGCTAGGAGTCGCCCTCTCCCCTTCGTTCTCGTCTCGGCTTCGACGGGGCGAAAGGAAAATCGAGAACCTCTCAGAACAGACGATTGCTCCTAGCCAATAGGAAGGCGAGACCGGAACGGGAGAAAGAGTGAGTTTGTACGGAGGAGGGAATTTGTACAAGGAACTATATGTGTATGTGAACGCCTGCTTTGGCGCTAGTAACGGACACGCGGCGCGCGTCTATAAAAGGAAGTTGATCGCGGGCTGCGATTGAGCCCCGAGCCGCCGGTTAAGCTTGCATAAGCCCGCCCGCTGAGGAGCTCCCGGGGGACGCACCACTCTCGGCCAGCCACGGACAATCCAGGCAGCGTGCGCCAGTCATCGGGACGGCCACCGTTGGACACCTGCGGTCGCGTCGGACTGACGAAGTGCCTGGTGAACAATTAGCATCCATTCATGCGAAAATGCTGAGCCGGAAGCATCAAAGTGGTGCGTCTAAACGAAAGGCGAAGTTAGAAAGAGAAGAGCGTGAAAAGAAGCTACCAAAGATGACAAAGTACCTGCTGAATGCAGCTTCCGCGGAGCAGTATGATCGCTCTACCCAGAGTCCGTGTCAAGCTCCCAATAGTACCGACTGTGCTTCTGTGGAGGACTTGCCAACTCCATCACCACGGTTTCCTTGCAAGAAGCAAGGTTTAACTCATCTTGGTTTTCTGGATCCTGTGAAAACGGTTCCAACCTCGGTCGTCCATATTTCTGGGCAACCGACGCTTACCGAGCCCTGTCCTGTTCCTGAGTCAGCAACGTCTATGCTACTTGGCCGGGCGCCTGCCACAGAGCTCCAGGTTTCCGGTCCGCCACGCCTGATTTCTACTACTGCTGATCAATAGGTGCCAAACCTCTACGATGAGCGTCCTTCTACTGACGAGCGCCAGGAAACAACACTCCAAGAATCAACTCACTTGTTTCCTGTTAGTTTGGCTTCAAATAATCATGTTCCCACGCACAAAGTGTGCTTTGAGAGGACAAATTAGACGGCTTCTCGTTGCGGCAACAGAGAAGTACAGACACCCCCGCAACAAGAGGTACGTTGCGAGATTCTCCGAAGCGACCCTGCTAAGTGGCCGGACATTGTTACTGACAGCTTTCGGAGTGTATGCCTTGAGAAAGGGCCATTGTATTTTCAAAATCGGGCAGAAGCTTTTCCGTCTTCTGAAAGGCAATACAAAACTCAGAAACGCTATATGTCACCTAATCTTTTCGTGCGAAAGGCTGTAAATGGGGAGGCGCACGAGCGACACTGGTCAATGTACTCGGAGCCCAAAGGTTCCGTTTACTGTTTCATGTACAAACAATTTTCGATTTCAAGCAACCCCTGTGCTTTCATCACGCACGGCTTTTCTGATTGGAAAAGAGCAGAAGAAAAGGTTTGCGCCCATGAAAATAGCGTCGAGCACCGGAACTACGTGGCAGCATGGCTCGCCCGCTCTAACTCGAGCAGCACAATTGACGAGGAGCTGGTTAAGCATCTTGTCATTGAGACCGATTACTGGACAGAGTTGTTGAAGCGTGTAGTCGTTGTAGTTAAGCTTCTAGTTAGCGCAACCTAGCGTTTAGAGGCAGTGAGGAGATTCACCGAGAAATGGTAACTATATGGAAGTGCTTGATGTCATTGCCAAGTTTGATCCATTTCTAGAGGAGCACATCAAACGCTACGGGACAAAGGAAAAGGTCACCCATCGTATCTGTCAAAAACCATTTGTGATGAATTTATCGAGCATATGGCAAAGGCTGTCAAGGAACGTCTCGTTGACGAAGTGAAACGCGCAAAATACTTCTCTTTAAATGTTGATTCGACTCCAAATCTTACTCACGTTGATCAGCTGTCAGTTGTTTTACGATACTATTTAAATGGGAAAGTACGAACGCTTTCTTGGACTTGTTCCAATTGAATCGCACACCGCCATCTATCTTTTCGATTCCGTGATGCCCCTCTTGACGACCAATGGCATCTCAATTGATGATTGTAGGGGCCAAGCTTATGATAATGCGAGTAATATGTCAGGAAAATAGAAAGGACTGCAAGCTCAAATCAAACACCTGAACGAATTGGCAGTCTACGTCCCGTGTGCTGGTCATTCACTAAACTTAGTTGGCGCGTGTAGCGTTGACAGTTGCCTTGAGGTAGTCAAATTTTTCACAGTAATTCAGAGACTGTATGTGTTCTTTGCTGCCTCACCTAAGCGATGGAGGTATCTTTTGGACAGCATGGACGGAACTGGCCAGCAGCTTGTTTTGAAACGTCTCTCTGAGACCAGGTGGTGAAGACACGCTGAATCATGTAAGGCCATTCTGAAAAATTTCAATGCAGTCTTATGTTGCATTGAAGCTATATCAAAGAACGAGGAAGAAAGCGGTGACACTAGGAACGAAGCGCACTCTCTCTTCAAGAAAATGACAAAACTAGAGACTGCACTCATGGCGATTTCCTTGAGTGAAATCTTGGAGCGCTTTGACAATACGAGCGTAGCACTTCAGAAACCAGGCCTAGACATCTCAACTGCTGTAGACGTCCTGAGCTTTGTTAATTCTTTGCGAGCTCTCTTTGATACCTTCGAAGAGAGAGCACGCACGCTAAGTACCAGTCAATGTTATTACGATGAGGGCCAACGCACCTTTTTGAGAAAGCACCCGGACGGAAAAAGCGATAATGCGCTACAAGGTAGATAAAAGTTTATAGTAGAGACCTACAATGTTGTACTTGACAGTCTAGGCTCTGCTTTGCGAGTGCAAAAGGCTGCCTGCACTGAACTCTGCGAAAGGTTCGGATTCTTAAAATTACTGACAGAAGTTGGGAGCGAGGGCTGTCTGGCACAGCAGACTGAGAAGTTGGTGAAAACCTACAAAAATGATCTGGAGCCAGCATTTTCCGCTGAAATCGTTCAGTTTGCGAACTTTCTGCACAACTCTGTGTGCCAGGACATGAGTCCCCTGGGAATAATGAAGTTGCTGCACGAAAGAAAGCTTATTGATGGGTTTCCGGACCTTTCTATTGCTTTGCGAATGTACTTAAGCATACCCGTGGCAAACTGTGAGACTGAACGATCGTTTTCCAAGTTGTCGCTGATAAAAAATCGCCTGCGTTCGAGCCTCTTTGACGACAAGGTTAACTCGCTTGCTATCATGTCCATTGAAAGTGACCTCCTCCACGATCTATCCTTCGAACACTCTATATCTGATTTCGCCAAAGCGAAGGCGCGAAAGATGCCATTTTAAAAGAGGACTGTTTGCGCTATACATGGATAGTTACAATAAGTTCGTTGTGTGGCCTCCCAGCCTCCACGTTACCAATGAAACGCTGAGCAGTGTAATTCAATGTATGCAAATCTTGGTTCTTCGTCTCTTGTTTGTTCTTTTTGTGATATTTAGCGTGCTTATAAAGAACTGTATTTTTGTTGTTTTTGATAGTGCCACGTTTATTTGGTGTCGTCCTTGCTTGTTTTGCCTTTAACGAAAATATTTTGAAATAATGTTTTGTAATTACAGTTGGTCGTTTTCATCTGTATTATAGCGCATTTTTATGGTGTTTGTATCGCCTTAAGTATTGTATATATCGATTGCATACTTATAGAGTACCGTGTATAACGATTAGTGCAGTATGATGCTTGAATTTTAATAAAGAATGTGTTAGATACAACCATGAGTCTCCTCACGGGATTAAACTTAGTGATGCAAACAAAATCTAGCTTCAGAAGGATCGACATCTGAGCTGTGTTGTCTTTTCTAACGTTCTTGTTCGTCTTGAGTGCTCTAAACTTTTCCTTATAGCCTAGCTTTTGCTGAAAACAAAATGCAGATTAATCACAAAGTGGACCTATGTGTTGGTGTTTACAATAGCACGCGTTTCAAGGAAGTTTTGTTGTTTTCCTTATAATAACAATAATAATATTCCCGTTTATCGCACTTCGTTCTCTTTAATTTGGTCGAATTAAAATGGAACACGGCATATTTCCAGTAGCGAAGCAGGTGACAGGGGAGGGGGGGTCAGCATAGGGAAAGGGGGCCTGCATGCGCATTAGCCCAGGGCCCCCATTTTTTTTAATCCGGCCCTGGTTCCACGAGCCTTTCGCGGTCGTCCTCGCAATTATACGAAACACACCAGTATACTACCCCGAAACGCCACTTGCGCCAGTACAACGAAATGCTTACGCATCAGTGAGATAACTGCCAGAGGAGATTCTGCGAATTATTTTTTTTGATAATCTCTGACCAGGTATAATAAGATATACTCTTCAACCCTGCGTTAAAGAATGACTTATTACAATAACCAATTGCAGGCCTCACCATGTTAAGCATGAAATGCTTTTAGCTCCCGTTGTCAGCGACCTTCAAGGGACCCTGAGCCAAAAGCCAGAGCCGTCATCCGGGCACTCAAACAAGAACATCCAGGCAAGTTGCGAGAACAAAACGAAAGCATCCGGGCAACCAGTCAAAACTTCAGAAAATGCGGTCTCTAGCCCCCAACCCTTTGTACAGGACCCGCACAACATACGTTAGTTACTGCCCAAATAAGTTACAAAAATATTGCTTCCGAGTTCTTCCTAATGTTTGTTCACAATATCACTCAAGCTCTAACTTATATAGCACGCTGAAATTTTATTTGCTATTTCCAATAGGCGCTCAAAATGCAGACAGAGGGCACTGTTGTGGTCGGACCGCTGGCGCGACCTGTTGGGAACTCGGCGCTGACGCCCGTTGTTGCACCTGGGTCGCAAGCCCCAAGGGTAGCGTTGGCCTGGCGGCCTGGGGTACAACTGGAAGCATCCGAAGGTCCCGGCAAAGCATGAGTCGACTGGTAACAACAAAACAACTTGTTTATTTTAACATCGCAAAGAGTTGGCAGTCAGGTTGACCGAAGTAGAGAGACGGGAGAGCACTTTACTCAACAGAAGAAATCGGAGCCCTCCTCTTTGCGTCCGGGGGCAGCTGTTTTTATACTCTCGCAGTTGAGGGCAAGAAGGAACCCCTCAATAGACGAGCACGTGACTGTACAATGGGATAAGGTGACGCATACTGTCGTGTCGCCGGAGAAGGTGACTCACACTGTCGTATCGCCGCCGGTCGGGCACAATGGGGAGGAGAAGGTGACTCCTACTGTCGTATCGCCGCCGGTCGGGCACAATTGGGAGGAGAAGGTGACTCCTACTGTCGTATCGCCGCCGGTCGGGCACAAGGAGGAGAAGGTGACCCCTACTGTCGTATCGCCGCCGGTCGGGCACAAGGAGGAGAAGGTGACCCCTACTGTCGTGTCGCCGCCGGTCGGGCACAATGGCACATACATTCACACACGCACATGAAGACACGTGGCATCGGAACATGCCTGGACGCGCTTGGCGGGGAGGCGTAGCGGCGACGCCGAACGGGCCAAAATGTCTGCCGCTTTGTTGCAGTCGCGCCGGCTAAACCGCGCGTCGTAGGCGAAACGTAACAGACCGCCCCGCCGGGGGAAGGAGATCCCGATGGACAGGGGACTGCATCCGCTGTCCGGAGGGATGTCGCTCGATGATGCTCATAACCGAAGTCGGGCGTCCCTCGACGTTTCTTGAGCGCAGCGCACCGAGAAGGCCTCGTTCTCTCGTTCAGGTTCGCACAGGACACTGCAAAGTGACTTCGGGAGAGTTCACATTCTTGTTCTCGTTCCCGACAAGCGTTAGAACTACGCTGAAACTCAACCGCTCAGTCAGCAAGCACGGCACAACCCTCACTAAGCCCTGCCAGGCTCTTTCCCCTTTTATACCACTGCCTAGTTCCTTACAGTAGTCTAGCATCACTCAGAACGCGTCCACAAATTGGAAAATTGCACTAGAAAGCATATCATCACTTTGAAACACTAAACAAAAGCAATATGTTAAAAAATCCTGCCTCAGGAAGAAAAACATCAGTAACAAACAATTTTGAGGCTGATTCCTACGTTAGGGGCTTCGACTTAAGCCATCGGCGTTACCGTTGAGACTCCCCTTTTTGTAACGCACCTCAAAGGAATATTGTTGCAAAGCGAGGCTCCAGCGCAGGAGGCGGCCATTTTTGGGAGAGATGGTCTGCAGCCATTGGAGAGGGCAGTGATCCGTCTCAATGATAAACCTCGAGCCGGCTAGATAGCATGACAATTTCTGAACGGCCCACACGAGACATGCACACTCTTTCTCGGTGGCGCTATACGCCTGCTCACGACTGGTCAGCTTACGACTAGCATACAGGACGGGGTGTTCTACTTCTCCATTTTCCCGTTGGCACAGTACAACGCCCATGCCTCGCTCACTAGCATCGCACTGAACAACGAACCCTTTTGTATAGTCTGGCGATCGTAGCACAGGCTGGCTTGTTAGGGCACTCTTTAGGGCGCTAAAAGCTCTTTCCTTTGTCTCGTCCCAGACGACTGTTTGAGGCTCTGTCTTTCTTAGAGCATCCGTCAGGGGAGCCGCGATATCAGAGTACCTGGGGATGTACCTCTGATAGTAGCCGGCGACACCTAAGAACGACCGAATATCGGTCTTCGTGCGCGGTTAATGGAAGTCTCGCACAGCGGCCACCTTTATTTCAGAGGGGCGGCGACGACCCTGACCAATCACGTGACCGAGGTAGACAACCTCGGCCTGTGCTAACTGGCACTTAGGAGCCTTGACTGTCAAGCCCGCTTCGCGCAGGCGGGTTAGCACTGCCCGCAAGTGTGCCATAGGCTCAGACCAGGATGCGGAGAATATCGCTACGTCGTCTAGATACGGTAAAGCGAATTCGTGCTGTCCCCGCAACACTTTATCCATGAGGCTTGAAAAACAGTGTGGCGCGTTCTTCAAACCAAAACTCAACACTTTAGGACGGAATGTTCCCATTGGTGAAATGAACGCCGCATACGTACTAGCCTCTTCTGTAAGTGGAACCTGCCAATAACCCCTGACAAGATCTAGGGTGGAAATAAACTGAGCGCTACTAACTTTCTCAAGGCGCTCCTCGATGTTAGGGATCGGATAAATTTGATCCTTAGTGATGGAATTAAGCCTGCGGTAGTCGACGCAAGGACGAGGTTCCTTGCCCGGTACCTCAACTAAAATCAAAGGGGAGGTATAATCACTCTCACCTGCCTCAATAACACCGAGCTGTAGCATTTTCTTTACCTCAGCCTCCATAATATCGTTCTGGCGGGGTGACACCCGATACGCCTTGGATCGTACTGGCTCTGGGGAGGTAAGTTCTATATCATGAGTAAGTACAGAAGTCCTACCAGGCCTCTCAGAGAACAGACCTTGAAACTCTTGTAAGAGCTGGTGTAGTTCGGTTTTCTGCTCAGGCGACAGCGGTGCTTTACTGATAAGGTCACTAATGACTTGACCGGTGTCTTCCCTGTTCGTCACTGAGCCTAGCCCCGGAAGCTCGACCGGAAGCTCTTCAGGAACGTTTACCATCATGCACACCACTGCTTCCCGTTGTTTATAGGGTTTGAGCAGATTACAGTGGTAAACTTGCTGTGCTTTCCGCTTTCCTGGCAGACTCACCACGTAGTTAACGTCCGACAGTTTCTGAACAATTCGTGCTGGGCCCTCCCACTGCACGTCTAGTTTGTTGTTTAGCGATGTGCGCAATATCATGACCTCATTGCCCACCTCAAAACGACGGGCCCTGGCGGTCCGATCATAATAAACCTTGGCCCTCTGCTGGACCTTTGCCATTGCTTCACCTGACAACTCCTGTGCCCTTCTTAAGCGTTCGAGGAGCTTAAGCACGTACTCCACCACGACTGGGTCGTCGCCCCTGCCTTCCCACGATTCTCGAAGCATGCGAAGCGGAGACCGAAGCGAGCGACCGTACACCAGTTCAGCTGGCGAAAACCCCGTAGCCGCATGCGGCGCGGTCCTTAATGCAAACATCACCCCAGGCAGACACAGCTCCCAGTCAGTTCGATGTTCAAAACACAATGCTCTCAACACGCGCTTCATGACGGAGTGGAGCTTCTCAACGGAATTCGACTGTGGGTGGTACACTGAGCTGTGTAACAGCTTTACCCCACACCTTTCGAGAAAAGTTGTCGTCAAAGCGCTAGTAAACACTGTGCCCTGATCTGATTGGATTTCCGCAGGAAAACCAACTCGCGCAAATATGGACAGTAGTGCATTGACTATCTCAACTGAGCTGAGTTCTTTAAGCGGCACTGCTTCAGGGAACTATGTCGCTGGGCAGATCACAGTCAAAATGTGTCTGTACCCTGTGGGTGTTACCGGCAGAGGTCCCACTGTATCAATAACGAGCCGTCTAAAAGGCTCCGTAATGATAGGTACCAATCTCAACGGCGCCCTCGATTTGTCCCCTGGTTTGCCCACCCGCTGACAGGTGTCACATGACCTTACGAAATTGTCTGCGTCCCGAAAACACCCTGGCCAACAGTACTCTTGCAAGAGACGGTCCTTAGTTTTCTTAACTCCTAGGTGTCCGGACCACGAACCCCCGTGCGACAAGCGCAACAGATCCTGACGATAGCATTGAGGCACGATCAGCTGATCTAACTCCACTCCTCGGCGGTCTAGATACTTCCGGTACAGGACTCCACCTCTTTCCACAAAACGCGCATTTTTCCTGGCGATACCTTCCTTGACATTGCAGCGCACGTTTTCCAGGCTGCCATCCTTTTTTTGCTCGGCTATCAAAGCCGACCGGCTGACTTTTAGCAACCTATTAAGTCCATCTGACGTAGGCGCGATGAGCAAATCTGCAGATAGCTCTTCTAACTTTCCCGCATCGGGATTTTCCTCTCCAGTATCTGGTGCCTTTAACGCTACAGGCTCAATTTTATTCAGTTCGTCAGCTTGCTGCACCTCTGACCCTTTTTCATTGTTCGATAACGTCGGCCCCGCAACTACCGCCTTTGCAGCGAGCTCCCGAACCTTCGATCTGGTTAAGGCCTGAACGCTAGCCTCACCAAACAAAAGCCCTTTCTCGCGCAGGAGGTGATCGGACCTGTTCGAAAATAGGTACGGGTACTGGGGGGGGCAGCATAGATGACACTGCCGCCTCCGTCTCAAGTGCTCCGAAAGGTCCTTCAATAAGCACTTTTGCTACGGGCAGACACACGCTATGAGCTTTCACGGCTTGCTTGATCCATGCGCACTCGCCCGTGAACATATGGGGTTCTACGTAAGACGGGTGAACTACATCCATTGTAGCTGCGGAATCGCGAAGCACTCGGCACTCTTTCCCGTTCACGAGGAGGTCTCGCATGTAAGGCTCGAGAAGCTTCATGTTCTCGTCAGTGCTGCATAATGAAAAAAACACAACTTTTGGTGTTGTTTCCGGACACTGCGCCGAAAAGTGACCCGGCTTCTGGCACGTATAACAAACGCGCGCTTGCCTCATCTCGAACCGCTTTCTGCGTTCGGCTTCGGCTGCCGCCGTCTCTTTACGTTTGGTCGGACTGCTTTCACTCGCATCCTCACTACGCGTGTTCCCCTTTGCTCGCATGGGTGTGAACTTCGGCCTCTCAAACTTCGAGCCAAATTCACCCTTTTGACCGTCCTTAGCTCCGCGAGCCCGACGCGTCACAAACTCCTCGGCTAGCTCAGCGGCTTTAGCCACCGTACAAACGTCTGGCCTATCCAAGACCCAGTACCGCACGTTCTCAGGTAACCGACTATAAAACTGTTCTAGCCCGAAACACTGCAGAACTTTATCGTGGTCACGAAACGCTTTCTCTTCTTTGAGCCACTCCTGCATGTTTGACATTAGCTTGTAGGCAAACTCTGTATATGACTCATTCTTGCCTTTCTCATTTTCCCGAAACTTCCGACGGAACGCCTCCGCTGACAGCCTGTACTTTTTTAGCAGACTCGATTTCACTTTGTCGAAATCCTCTGCCTCCTCTCTATTCAAGCGAGCGACTACGTCGGCCGCCTCGCCGGGTAACAAAGTGAGCAAGCGCTGTGGCCACGTTTCCCGAGAGAACCCCTGCTTCTCGCACGTTCGCTCAAAGTTAACCAGGAACAAACCAATGTCCTCTCCAAGCTTAAACGGCCGCATCAGGTCAGTCATTTTGAACAATACGCGTTCTCCTGCACCGTGTGCCTGACTTCTATTACGAGCGCGTTCCATCTCTACCTCGAGACGCTTCATTTCCAAGGCGTGTTGACGCTCTTCTTTCTCTTTCTGTTCTTTAAGTTCGCGCTCCTGTTGCTCTTTTTGCTCTTTAAGTTCGCGCTCCTGTCTTTTTGACCTCTCCTCAATAGTCTCAAGGCATTCCGACAGCTCGTCATCCTCAGCCTCTAACTCAAGAATAGCCTTTAGCAGTTCTGGTTTTCTGAGTTTGTCCGAGACATCCAGACCCAACTCTCTTGCAAGCTCCAACAATTTCGGTTTGCGCAACGACTTCAAATCCATGGCTGCTCTGAATGCTGCTTTCTCTACTGCCTATTATTGTCTTGCCGCAATCTAACCCGGCAGCAACGACAACCACAATTACCAGCTCTGTTTCTGACACTAACAAAAGCCTGGCAAAGCTCAGAGGAAGAAAGTCCCGCACTCACCAAACCTCGCAGGCAGGAATTCAGCGCAGTCGTTCCGCTGCAGGCAACCAGTCATCACACAGGGCTCGTTGCACTGCTCCCGGATCGTTGTTGAGCTGCTCAGCATACAGTCAACTGCATCTCTTCGCTGCTGGCCTCCGTTGTCGCGATCCCACCGCTGGCAGACAGTTGTTGTGGTCGGACCGCTGGCGGGACCTGTTGGGAACTCGGCGCTGACGCCCGTTGTTGCACCTGGGTCGCAAGCCCCAAAGGTAGCGTTGGCCTGGCGGCCTGGGGTACAACTGGAAGCATCCGAAGGTCCCGGCAAAGCATGAGTCGACTGGTAACAACAAAACAACTTGTTTATTTTAACATCGCAAAGAGTTGGCGGTCAGGTTGACCGAAGTAGAGAGACGGGAGAGCACTTTACTCAACAGAAGAAATCGGAGCCCTCCTCTTTGCGTCCGGGGGCAGCTGTTTTTATACTCTCGCAGTTGAGGGCAAGAAGGAACCCCTCAATAGACGAGCACGTGACTGTACAATGGGATAAGGTGACGCATACTGTCGTGTCGCCGGAGAAGGTGACTCACACTGTCGTATCGCCGCCGGTCGGGCACAATGGGGAGGAGAAGGTGACTCCTACTGTCGTATCGCCGCCGGTCGGGCACAATGGGGAGGAGAAGGTGACTCCTACTGTCGTATCGCCGCCGGTCGGGCACAAGGAGGAGAAGGTGACCCCTACTGTCGTGTCGCCGCCGGTCGGGCACAATGGCACATACATTCACACACGCACATGAAGACACGTGGCATCGGAACATGCCTGGACGCGCTTGGCGGGGAGGCGTAGCGGCGACGCCGAAGGGGCCAAAATGTCTGCCGCTTTGTTGCAGTCGCGCCGGCTAAACCGCGCGTCGTAGGCGAAACGTAACAGCACCATACACTTCATTGTCATCTTTTGGCGCTGAGCGCTCTTATGAACGCCAGCGGTCCGTGAGTTCCGCAGCGGGGGTTTTGCGTCGCCTCGAGAGCTGGCGCCACGCTGCGTGGCACCTGCGTGTATGGCTTCAGGCGTTTCTACCCGCTGTGGCGGCTTAGCGGTTATGGTGTTGCACTGCTAAGCACGAGGTCGAGGATTCAAATCCCACTCATGGCGACCGTATTTCGATGGAGGCGAAATGCAAAAACGCCTGTGTCCCTTGCATTGGGGGCCGTTAAAGATCCCCTGGTGGTCAAAATTAATCCGTAGTCCCCCACAATGGCGGGCCTCATAATCAAATCGTGGTTTTGGCACATAAAACCCCAGAATTAAAAGAAAATTAATTTTTATTTTAATTATTTTTATTTATTGGGCCCTGTTAACCTGTATTTCGGGCCTTAAGCAAGAATGTGTTTTACAGAATTCCCTACAGAATGCGATACAGTGCATTTGAAAAACATAAGAATAAACATACAAAGGCAGGTCTGATCAGTGCAGACTGAGAAATGCGCCTGTTAGGCACGGCGGACAATGTGATAATAATTCCGCATTTGAGAGGGGAAAAATAAAAAGACAGAATGAAAAAAGTAAGAGAGAGAAATTTATTTACAGAAAGGCAGAGAGGTCGGCCTGAACTATAACTTGCTCTGGCCTGCTACTCTACTCTGGGGAAAAGGGACGGGGAGGGAAAGGGCTGATGAATGATGATGGTATAAGGAAGAGATGCGTATATACAAATTCACAGAGTTGTGGTATCTCTAAAGGCGTGCGTCCAGCCCAGTGGCTTGGAGAAAAGCTACAGCGGCTCTTGTGACCAGGGCTGCGCTGGTTGCATTAGGCCAAGGACCTAAAAGAAACTCGTCCGAAAGCGGTCTCTCATGGATGTTTGCTATGGAAGAGACAAGTTGCTGTCGTTCTTGCGCGTACGCGGGACACACGCAAAATATATGTTCAAGTGTTTCTGGCACCTCACAGCATTCACAGTTTGGGCTAGTATCACTGGCACCTATCATATTTCTATAACGGTTGGTGAATGCGACACCAAGGCGAATCCGGTGCACCATGCTCGTGTGGTTTCTATTGAACTTTTGAGGCATACGAAATCGCATTTCTTGGTCCCATTTGTGTAATCGCTTGTGTCGTCGATCAGGTTGGGCCCAGTGTTCCAACGTAGAGTTGTGGTTTACGCGACGAAGTAGGGCGTTTGTGTCTGTTCGTGAGAACGGAATGCGTACTTCACAAGCATTATCTAAAGCAGTTTTTGCTTCAGCGTCTGCCTGTTCGTTCCCTATCACGCCACAGTGTGACGGTATCCACTGAAAGGTGACATTGTGGCCATTTCTAGTTGCGTGGTCGAGATACTCTGTAATTTCTATAGCCATAGAATGATACGGGCCCCGTCTGAGGACACAGTCAATCGTTTGCAGAGCTGGCTTGCAATCGCAGAATATCGTCCATGCGTGAGGACGCTCCTCGGAGAGAAATCGAAGTGCTTCCCGGATAGCAACAAGTTTTGCGGCAGTTGATGTTGAGCTATGGTCTAGTTTAAACCGGCGAGCGATGATCATATGTGGAATGACGAAGGCTGCAGTGGAGGCATATGGTGTGACAGAGCCATCGGTATACACATGTACAGTATCTCCGTACTCTGTAGAAATGTGCAACAAGGTGAGTTGCCTGAGGCCAATAGATGCAACGAAAGACTTTTTAGTAATTCCAGGGATCTGCAATGTAACGACAGGTTTAGGCAGAACCCACGGGGGTGTTCTCGGAATACAGGCGGGAGAGAATCTCGACGGCAAAACACTCTGATGCCGCGATATAGTCATTGAAAAGCTGGAACCTGGGTGTGTGGTAGGGAGCGATGACAGAGGATGGTGCCTGTGTCGGGTCAACACGCGGAGGTACATTCGAAGAGGCTCGCAGAGCAAGTACACCCGAATAGGACAAGCACGAGCTTCCGCTATTGTTCCATTGGTTGACGTGCATCGTGGGAGGCCCAAACATGTGCGCAATGCCTGAGTTTGAATGTTCTCGAGCGCGCGCACACAACTAAGTCCCATGCTTGAGAGCGCCGGCATGCTGTACCGTATATACCCTACGAATAGTGCTCGGTACAATTGGAGTAATGACGACTCCGAGGGGCCCCATCTTGTTGCTGCCACGACGCGAAGGACGTGAACAAAAGTCTTCAGCTTTGACTTCAGTGCGGCGACGTGTCTTGACCAAGATAATCCCCGGTCTATGACTAAGCCAAGGAATCTGTGGTGTGTAACCGTAGGTATCGCTACGCCGTCAACAATGATCGGATACCTGGTCATTCGTTTTCGCGTGAACGTAATCACAGAACATTTTTCAGTTGAGAGTCGGAGGCCTTGACGCCGAAGATACTTAGCTGTGATTGTCACTGCACGTTGAAGCCTAGCACGCATTTGGGGACGGGTGGCTCCAGATGCCCATATGCATATGTCGTCGGCATATGTGCTAATCTTTACCGTGCTAGGAAGTTCGGATGCAAGGCCAATCAATGCAACATTGAAAAGAGTTGGACTGAGAACTCCCCCTTGTGGAACACCTCGATGTATATGGTACTGTCCGGTGTCGCCATCACTTGTCGACATATACACCGTGCGGCCACTGAGGTAGCTAACAATCCATGTATATAGTCGGCCACCGATGTCTAAATCTTCCAGTGCATCAAGGATTGCATAATGTAGTACATTGTCGTATGCACCCTTAATATCCAGAAAGACAGCTCCAACTAACCGACGTCGACTTCTTTCCTGTTCAACAGTGGAGACCAAGTCGATAACTCCGTCAATCGAAGAACGGCCTCTTCTAAATCCGTGCATAAAATCAGGAAAGCAATTATTTCTCTCTAGAAACCATTCCAGTCTTGACAAAACCATTCTTTCCATTACTTTGCCGACGCAACTGGCTAAGGCGATCGGTCTGTAGGAGGAAAGCTCGTTGGGGCACTTTCCCGGTTTAAGCAGCGCTACAACGCGACTGCATTTCCAACCATCTGGAACATTTCCTTTCTCCCACGTCGTATTATAAAAAGATAGGAGAAGACGCCGTGATTCGGTGCCAAGATGGCAGAGTGCAGCGTACGTGATTCCGTCTGGTCCTGGTGCCGAGGAGCGTCGAGAAACTGAAAGCGCAGCGTCAAGCTCTTGCATCGTAAACGGTACTTCGAGCCGCTCATCAGGTGACGGGGGTGCGATGGTGACAAGGGATGAAGTCACTGCATTAGATGCGTCCACAATCAGTTTACAGTAGTCCTCTGCTACCTCCAATTCGGTCCGGCGTTGATGTAGAGCCACCGCATGGAATGGGTGTCTTTGTTGTGGAGTTGCCTGGAGACTTCGTATGACCCGCCATATCTTAGATAGAGGCTGTCTTGGATCTAGGGATCCACAGAAAGCCCTCCAACGCTGTCTGTCAAGCTTCTCCAGATGTCGAAGAACATGTCGTTGAGCTCGGCGACTGCTCGAAAGATCGGACGGTGACTTTGTTCTTCTGTATCGCCGTTCTGCGCGGCGACGGATCGCACGAAGGGCCTCATATTGTATGTCGACCGATGACCTGTGCCTCGGTATGCTGACTTCTCTAGTTTTGTCCCGCAGGGCAGAGGCAATGATGTCCTCTATTTCGGATGGAGATGTCATACTCTGACAGGCGGTGTCGACAGAGGTCTTAAATGCAATCCAGTCTGTTTGACGAATGCAACGTGAGGCTGAACGGCGAAACCAGCTAAAGTGAACGTAAGTGGGGAGGTGGTCGCTACCATGAGTCTCTAGATCCGTCGACCAGGATGCTGAAGACAGAAGGCTCCTTGATACAAACGTTAGGTCAAGACAACTGCTGTAGGACGTGCCACGAATAAATGTAGGAGACCCGTCATTGAGCACATTTAGTCCCCGACTACACATAAAGTCAGCCAAATATTTGCCACGAGAATTCATCGAAGTGCTACCCCACAGGGGATGGTGCGCGTTAAAGTCCCCAATCACAATATGAGGGCCTTGCGATGCTTGCAGCAGAGACATCAGGTGCGAGCAATCGATCCTCGCTCTTGGGTGGATATATCCTCCAATCACTGTAACCGTGCGACATCTGTATTTTATGGTGAGGCATACGTAATCATTAGTAGTATGCGATGGGACGTCATGTCTGAAATACACCAGGTCGTGACGTATACAAACTAATACTTTGCTCGAGGTTTGGTCGTTACGAGACCACATCTGGACATAACCAGAAATACGGAAAGAAGAATCCATATTAGGTTCACAGATAACAATAACTGGAAATTGGTATTTAAATATCCGCTGTCGGAAATCCGACAAACGACCACGCAGACCGCGAGCATTCCATTGCATAACAAACGATTGACGCATCCGTTCTTCAAACATTATCGCCATACTTGCTTAGTGAAGAACCACTAGCAGTGGTTCCAAGACTTCAAGTAGCTGCACGGCAGCCTTGGCAGCCGGGGTATTTAGGCCGGAAAGAATCCTGCGCATGGAGCCCATCAAATTTTTCACCATACTCGTGACGTCAATGTCATCCATCTTTTCGTTTTCTTCAGTACGTGTAGGAGCGGTGCATAAGGGCGTTCCCACAGACCTTGACGGTAACGAGGGCCACTGAGTCTCCGATGTGGCTAGTGCCGATGATGGGTCGCCTTGCACTTTCGCGCCATACAAAGGCTTTGAGGCACGTGCTTCTTCATTCCTGAGACGAAGAGGGGGTGGATGTTGCACTTGAGCTGTCGTCCCTCCAACGCGAGGAGGGCTGCGATCCCGTTGATGTCGGTATCGTGAACGACGTCTGCGGTGGCGGATAGCCCTTGCCGCTTCCCTGTGCGTGGAACGATCTCTACCCATCTTCTTCAGAATACCCATTTCCTTCCTGATCTTTGGGCACTCTTTTGACGTTGCGTCATGAGCACCAGAACAATTTGGACATTTCGCAGCAACGTTGCAATTGCTGTCTCCGTGAGGTCCACCACATCGTTTGCATGTTATTGCACCCTTGCAAACTGCGCTGACATGCCCAAGTTTCATGCACCTGTGACACTGTAAAAGCCTCGGCACGTAAGGACGTACCGGATGCCTCACATATCCAACCTTGACGTGTGTTGGCAAAGTTTCCGATTGGAACACTAATTTCACACATCGGGAACGTCCAAAACGGTGAAAGCTGAGCACAGGAGCTGACGATGATAGTAGTTTGGCCAGGTCAGTGTCTGTAATGTCAATGTCCACATCGTAGATGACGCCTGTCGTCGCTTCCTTGCCGTATGTGGGGAATGCGCGAACAGGGATGCTTCCCAACTGAGTGATGTTTTTCAGTGTCTCCAGTATGGTCGGTGTATTGACTTCCACCGAGAGGATGTTCTTTCGAGCGTTTATACGTATTTCTTCTACGTGACCATGGGCAGTTCGTTCAAAATATTCCGACAGGCTCTGCCTGTTCAGTGAGTTGAGGTTGTCTGTTGTCGTTGTTGGTACATATGCAATAGTGTATGATTGCTTGCCACTTGCCTTTTTCGTCGCCTGGCGACTGGTCGGTGATGTTCTTCGTATCTTTCTCTTCAGGCGTCGGCTTGACACCACGGTAAAATCGCTGTCCGAGCCCATCTCATCAGTAGAGGAGCCATCAGATGACTCAATCGGGACCATGCTGGGGTCGAAGCGGTCACTCACGTCACCGGCATAATGAACTGGCCGTTCAGGACAAAACTGCTGGGCGGGGTTTGGGTCCCCCATTGCAGAGGACGACGTCCCCCAGTTTTCTTGTCACTGATTGCAGAGATCACAGAAAATAAAATAGAAAATGCAGAGAGCTCGAAGCTGAAGCTGCTTGCTATGATCACTTCTTCTTCTTCTCTCACATAGGCATCATGTAAAACACTCGAAATCGTCATCGAGAAAAGCATCAAGTAATCGAGAAATTGCGTCAATCCAGATCACGCGTGTTCGACGAATACGATAAGGATAGAAACACTTAATGGAGATGTGGGAAATCTGTGGATTGCGATAGACACGTCAGACATGACGCACAATACAGTAATTTTACAATACAGAAGAAAAAAAGAAAGAAAAGAACAGTCTAAGAAAGCATGCAAAGGAGCATGGAAACAGCATCATCATCGAAAAAGCAACTACGAAAGACAAAACGTGTCACGATGTAGATTACGCGTTGCTCGACACATGGCTATTAGGATTTTTCAATTCACATATTATCAAGTGCGGTCGTGAAAGCGGAAGGAGAAGTGCACTCGACAACATCTCTCGGTAAGCTGCTCCATGCGTAAATGGTTCGGGGAAAAGACGGATTCTTAGAAGCGTTAGTTCTGTAAGAAAATTCACTTGCTTTTCTGGAGTGAAAAGAACGGGTGGGGCGCTGTGCAAATGGTTTGAAATGTATGTTTTTGTTGAATATAAGCTTATCATAATATATCAGATAGAAGGCGACGAGCCTTTCACGGTAGCGTCTTATTTGTAAGGGCCGTACATTTGCAGAACTTAAAAGAGCGATTGGCGACGTTCTTCAACTGTATGAATTAAAATTGAACCTAACTGTCTTCCGTTTGAACATTTTCAAGCAAACTCAAAAATGTTCGAGTTGAAAATTTTCGAATAAATTCCAATTAGCAATTTTTTTCGTTACAAGCTCTGAATGGGGGGGGGGGGCGTGCTGTCAATGATGAATTTGCAGGAAATCGAAAGCTGGCATGTTTTCAGCGAGGTGCCTTTTGCCCGTTTATGCTTTGCAGCTAAGCCCGCGGAAAATAAAAATAAAAGTAATATCACGCGAGTCCCGCGTCCGCCCGCGTCAAAAAGCAGGACCCTCAAACAAGCTAACCCGCCGTGGTTGCTCAGTGGATATGGTGTTAGCCTGCTGAGCACGAGGTCGCGGGATCGAATCCCGGCCACTGCGGCCGCATTTCGATAGGGGCGAAAACACCCGTGTACTTAGATTTAGGTGCACGTCAAAGAACCCCAGGTGGTCGAAATTTCCGGAGCCCTCCACTACGGCGTGCCTCATAATCAGAAAGTGGTTTCGGCACGTAAAACCCCATAATTTTTTTTTTTCAGACAAGCTCATTCGCATCCCTTCCTGCTATCATTCGCGGGAAGTGATGCAAGTGGCTCACGTCCCTGCAGGATTTTGATTTCATTTTGTTCAATGTGTTATTTATTGTTTAAAACAACAATGCGTTTGCCTGCTTTCCATGTTGTTGCATGTTTTTTAGAGGAGGTAGAGACAGAGAATCAAGCAAATGCACGGATGTCTACTCGAAACAGTTTCTTAGATTTAAAAAAAAAAATCTTTTCTAACCTTTCTCTAGCTTTTTTTTTTTTATGTTGGCACCCAAAAGATCGATCGATCGGTGTGATGCGCGGCCAACCGGTTGGTCGCCGTCGCAGAAGTGGATCGACGCCTGTGACTGCAATTTCCGTCGCATGCATGCGACTGAAATCCCACTTTCCGTGCGATGAAAATTGCATCATAAGAAGCGGTCTTGCAAGAACGCTTTAGCTCGGGCCCAACTCCTGCGCGGCCTATTCAAATACATGCAAAACGGAGAACCGCTTTGCTTAGATAACCCCTGGACCGATTTTAATGGAATTTGCTGCATTTGAGAGAGAAGGCTAAATTCTAGTGACTGTTGACAGCGGAAGTTCGATTTAGCGCCTGAATTTTGTTAAAGTAATTTTCAATAATTCGAAAGTTCGAGAATAGAAGCACGTAGTTTAGAAATTAATAGTTCTGCATCAAAACAGATATCGCGGTTCTCTAAAGGTTACCAATAGATCATTCAAAGGCGACAAATTCGATATGTCAATTGATATATTACGTTAGCTCGTTACGTTTTGTACAAGGGTTCTGCAAAAACTGCCTTTTCGTATTGCTAAATTTCTTGAGATTGATGTGTAACATATCAATTTTATACGCTTTAGATGTACTATGAGATGCAATTCACAGAATCCTGATATCGTTTTTCATTGCAGAGTTACAGAGTTGTGAACTTCATAGTTTCGTCTTCTGAAATTTTTTGTTATTTTTGCGAATTTTTAACAAAAAATTGACGTGCTAAATGGAAAACTCGAAACAATAGCCACTATATCTTCAGTTTTTTTTTTTATTGCCACAGACCTCGCTAAATTTGGTGCAGTGGTTGCCGAGAAAAATGGATTCTGCTTTTGCATGCATTTGGCTACAAGCACCCGAGCTAAAGCTTCCTCTTAAGAGGCTCCGGCACCGTCGCAGGGATGTCACGTGACAAGCCCAGCAGCGCTGACAGAACTTGCGATTCCCGTGCTCCGCCCGCGAAAGGAAGGGTTCGCCCTCTCCGCAACACCCGCTGACGTTTGCGCCCGACGTGACGTCGCCGCGCGTGTGACTGTCATCGGGAACGAGGATTTGCACAATGTTCCACTATAATATTTGGGGTTTTACGTGCCAAAACCACTTTCTGATTATGAGGCACGCCGTAGTGAAGGACTCCGGAAATTTTGACCACCTGGGGTTCTTTAACGTGCACCTAAATCTAAGCACACGGGTGTTTTCGCATTTCGCCCCCATCGAAATGCGGCCGCCGTGGCCGGGATTCAATCCCGCGAGCACAGTGCGTAAAGAAACATTGCATGAGATTACGCGTTGCAGACAAAAATATGGGGAATTGTATGCAACGAACGCACCACGGCCGCTATCTTGTACACGTTCGAAAAGCCCACGTTTCATTTCGCCTCGCGCGATTGCCCAGGCTGCGCCGATATCGCGGCCTAGGCCAATCTAGTCCAATCGCGTGAGGCGAAATCGAACGCCGGCTTTTCGAACGTGTACAACATAGCGGCCCAAGTTGTGTAGCAACTATTTACCATTTCCCTAAAGCTTCGCATCGCCGTCGATTCAAACATGTTGCATGCGTTGGACCTGCATTATTCTCTGTCTGTATGCGTGCGTGCGTGTGTGTTTTGTAGGCTTACTCATTAGCAGTTCCCGAGACGCGTGCTTTTAAGAATAAGGCTGCGGCACGTGGAAGCCTCATGAATCAGTTGATTTCATCGTGCGCACGTGGAACTAGTAAAAGTGTTTCAATACACTTTTGATACACTTCGCGAATATCGCGTTAGCCTGTTCAATATCCGTTTCATTGTTTGTGATCACTCGAGTGCAGGTACCAAGCGCAGACCCGTCGCAACGCTTCATTAACGCTGCATTGCGCCAACGCCTCGGCATGACTGCCCGTACCGTCCTCTCGCCGCCGTGGCTGTTCCTGCTCCTCCTGGGGTCAGCGTTGCTCCTACCGCAGTGCGGCGTGGGAAGTGATGGAAACTCTGCAGGAGAAGGGCCAACTGTGGTCCCGGCTAGCTTGGGCGAAGATGAGCCAACCCAAGGTGCAGGATCGACTGCGGGATACTCGCTGCCGCCGCCTACTTGTGTCCAGCAACGCAAGACTCCCACCCTACGAGAGTTCTGCGCGCAGCTTTTCCGCTTTGTGGCGGATACGGTCCTGGACGTATTCTTCACGGATTTTCTCGGCTTGACGGGAAGATTCTAAAGGTATGCGGTGACGTAACCTAATAGAGTAAGAAAGTCGAACGTCTTAGAGTTTTCTTACCTTACTTGCAAATCAAGCCCTCCAATGCTGGAATGATGTGCCGTAATTATAGCGACGTTACCGAAGCACGCGCATTTATAGTTCCGCTCTGGTCGAGTTTCGTGCTTAAAGAAGTCGTAAGAGAATACTTGCGATAAGAAAAATTAGGCCACGCACACGAAAGATATATTACTGCTGAAACCGCAACATTTAGCACGCCGCTTTACTATAGCGTGAGGTTCGTTATACAACGCGTGCGACGCTGGGAGTGCGCTAATTCCCAAGAGCGCACTTTACCGGGCTTCGTCCTTGTGTAAGTGGACTGTCATGCGCCAAAGTAACGGACCCCAAGAGCAGCATGCCGAATTTCACCATGCGCCAAACGCCTCGGCCCTTGAGCTTTGCGTCGAGATACACGTAATGGCATATTTGTCATTGCTGGCCTACTGACCGTTTGATTCCTCCGATGCTGTGCCCTGTCACTTTTCTTAGTTCTAAGAGGGCTCAACGTCCCGAAACTACCAATTGGGTTATGAAGGACGCCGAAGTGGAGAGCTGTTGATTCACTTTTTTGACAACCTGTGTTTCTTTAACGTGCACCCGAGGCATGGTGCACGAGCGTTCTTGCATTGCGCCGCCATCAAAATGTGACTGCCGCTTCCGGGATTGAACACGCGGCCTCGTGATCAGGCTTTGTCAGTCCTGTGCAAGCTGCCGCTGATGCTGCTACTTGCTGAGTGTGATTGCTACCTGATTGCTAGCTGCTGAGTGCTGATTGTAAGACCATTCGATCAGCGAGAGTAAAGCACCTTTATCGACGCGCTGTGGTGAAGGCGCTATCTGTGAAGTAACTCGGTCGCCATATGTGGCTACAGCAAGGTCCCGCCGAGTGGTGCTTGTCAGGCAGCGGTATCCGCGGTATCACGCAGAATATTGGCAAAAAGAGACAGCGCGGCGCGTCGGACAGAGCGCACGGTCACGGCGGCGTGTAATATGGAACGCAAGTGCTCACTGCATGCGTTGTTCGCGATGCCAGAGCAGCCCAAGCTCCAAGACGATTGTTGAAGTGATGATGCAAACCGGGGGGCTCTCGCAGGGGTTCGTTTTTACCTGGTGGAAACCTTGCGGGTTTATTTAAACAATAGTCGTATATGGTAGTCCAGCATTGTCCTGTGCACTGCCTGTGCCTGTGTATGCCTCTAGTTCTCTGGTTAAATTCCTTGTTCGTAGATTGTAAGACCGCGCTTCCTCTTAACTTTTTTTTGTTAAGTTTATCTATATCGTGGGTGTGACTCCCCGAAGTGCTTGTTTATTCATTGCATACCTGTAGTAACTGAGAACGTGGAGCTCGCTAAAGTTATGCGCCGTGTGTATCCGCTGATTGGTGGAAAATTTTCCATGGCGGGAAATTAAACGTGAGCCAGAGTGCGTCTGCACTGGACAGTGAAAGTGCCTAGATGCCTTCCAAATGGTGCCGCAGAGAGGGTATCAGAAACAAAATAAAGCACGACATGCAGCCTCTACGGCAGGGCAAATCGCGCCCCGCCGTATTATCGAAGGCTTGTTCTCAATGTCTCTCCGACGCTTTAAACTCGCACACCCATTTAATGTGGGCGTAAGAGATGAGGGACCCTAAAGGCGAACATTAACTCAACTTGGACTTTCAAAACACATTTCGAGAATCCTCGCAGCGCTTCTTTCAAACCAACACTTCGTTTCAGTGAAAATCGCGTCTGAAGGGCCCGTACACCTCTATAGCGCAATTCAAGTCGCACGCCCAAGTGTCACGCCATAACGGCATCCGTCAGCCGCCGCTGCAGTTTCTCGTGTAAAACGCAAGAACACGCGGCCGGAAACCGAGCCTTTACAGAGCCGACAGTGCGATAGAAGAAGGGAAAGCGAGTACCGAATCATAAACCCGATATTCGGCGCTCGTCGCGATGGGCCTCGTTCTGTGCTACTTGCGGTCTGTGTGACTTTCGTGGGCGGGTAAAACCAACGCAGCACTACGCGATTACCAAAATTACGCTTACGAAAGGCCGGGCGGGGCATAATCGAGCGTAAACGAAACCTTTGACCGCCCGGGTCGTTGCCAAGGGAAGCGTCAAAAAAAAGTTATGCTTTCCTAAAGCCCCGACCAGACGTACGCGTTGTAACGCGTCCGCACGTGCCGCCCTCACTCGACGTCGCATCGCGCCCGAAGAAGGAAGGGGGCGCGCTCTCAAACGATGCACGAGTTACCGCGCGTCGCCGCGCGTTTCTTCGTGGCGGCGCTGTGTGGCTAGGTTGTCATGTTCAAGGGAGTCTAACCTTCGCTTAACGGTCACGTTAAACAATGTGTTAAAGGTGGCAATGAAACACTTAAAATTTGTTTCTTATATTTAGAAGGATCTTGCGGGACTCCTACTGGTTCAGTAAGCTCAACCGCGACGAGTATTGTGAACCCGGTGAAACCTGCAGCAGCATCGGCATAGCATCACTCGCGTGTTACATGGCCTACGCGTGCTGCACGCTTCGTCAGGTCTCGAACTTCGTCTTATTTCATTATTAATGCAGCCGTAACAGCTGAAAAGTTCAGCGGCTGCCATCATCAACTACCAAAACGCGCGCGGAACGGCGATCACAGCGCACGCAGTTTGCTTGCGCTTGCCTGCACGCCGTGCGAAGTCTCGTCCCGGAAGTCACATTGGTTCGCCGTAGTCACGTGAGGCGTGTCGGGCGGGTCACGCGGGCGGAAGCTTCCGGCGCGGGCGCAAAAATTCTAGTAGTGCAAGGTCTCCACGCCGCCGCGCATCGACACGCGACGCCACCTCTGCACCTGACGCCGTACGCGGCCAGACGCGGTGCGGCGCGTGCGACCGCGTTCCAACGCGTACGTCTGGTTGGGGCTTAAGAATCGAAGTATACACGTAGAATTTTCTTCCGTCTTGTAATGGAATGATTGGTTTCTTCTTAGTGGTTGAGTACTAGTGAGAGAATTATAATGAGGAGTCACGACGTCATTGGGGCTAGTACTTGAATATCCCATTGAAGTGTGGAATGGTGTGCTGCATTTACCTCAATTTCTCGAATATTATAGCGTGTTCTCGATAATATTGATGCCTTAAACGTTCTCGAGCATTAATCTATCAGTTTAGCTTCAACTAATGTTTGCCTTGAGTGCCCCTTTGACAACGTCTCACTGATAACTTCCACAACGTTTTGTTTCCTTTGGCCAAACGCAGGTGCAGGGAACGTGAAACCATTCCCTGGGGCGTTGAAGTCAAGATGGGGAAGGAAATTTCAAATTCAATCCATTCCGCCTCCATGCAGCGCCTCTATAAGAAGCCAGATTCTGCCTGACAAGGAGCGGGGAGCCGCTTTTTGTTGCATCAGTGATAACTTCTATAACCAAGAATTCCACCCACAGCCGCGCAGAACACCACTGAATGAGTTGCCAGTTTTGGTTCTGCCTTCTTTTTGTGTATACTAGCTTCTGCAAAAGATCGGGCTATGAACTGAACTGTGGCTGGGGAACAAATACAAAACAAGTGTGCAAAAAACATCAAATATGATTGTCAAAATAATCAAAGCTTTTATTCTTATACCATAAACGGTGCTTTTCTCTGTGTCTTTACAGAGAAGTTGTACGTGGCTAGCTGGTTTGTCCGCCCGCCCGCCTATCACCTGTACGCTGAAAACTCATCCGGCGCAACCCCATGCGCATGCGCGAAAAAAAGAGAGAGGAGCGTGATTGGCTGTGCCAATAGTGACGTCGTTGCTCTCCGTCGCAGCCGAGCGCGCACGCAGCAGTTTCTCTCCAGCTCTGAAATGGGTAGGCCATGCGTCATACGTACTCCTGAGTAGCAGGCAGCTTTCGATGGAATGAGCTCGTCTGCTCCGTGCCCATGCTGCAGCCCGGGCACAAGAACGCTCGGGATGCCGAGTGCAAGCAGCAACTGCGTACCGAGGATCTGGCAGCCTACGAAGCCGTCGTTTAATGAACCGTCGGGATTAAACCAGTGATAAACACCGGGGCCGCACGTTTCAGCTTCGCTGGTTAACCATCTTTACGGAGTGCTTGGGCGCTGATTTATTGTCAATAGTTGAAGCGTCGTGGCTTTGGTCTGTGGTTGCACGGCTGCATCTCGTAGTCCAGCGAAGACATGAAGATGGGTCGTTTGGCTGCGCGTGAATTTTGTCACAACGCGAAACGCTAGGCGTGTCCTCTTTGCTGATGACCTGAGCCGTTTTAGAAGGCGGTGAAAGCTCAGTTAGCGTCCCAAAGCGTTAGCTACCACGACGGAAGATTGTGGGGGCATGCCATTGTGGCATGCGCCTGAACCATAAAGAACGACTTCGACATCAATCCTCGCATTTCGCGGTGTATGCTGCCAACTTGTGATAAGGATGTACCGTTCAACATATCTTTTTTATTAATATTGGGAAAAATGTGTGTGAAAGACTGGAATGCCGAACCGATCGTTCCCCCAAGATCGCATTTCACTCAAATGGCTGTAAGCCTAAACATAGTTATGATGAAGATGCCTTTTGACCGTAACGGTATTCAACCTTTGAGGGGTTCTTAGATACCCTTACCCCTGTTTTATTGCAAGATGTGAATCTTTAAGAAATTATTTCCCCTGGAAGACACGAGCAGTGTACTTAATGACGTGTGTAATATGTGTGTGCGTGATTCCGCTATTGTGCCGGCCACTCTGAATGTCACTAGTGTGCACATCTGGTGATTGTTTTATTACGTGACTGTACCGTCATTGGTGTCATTAGGTTATTAAACAGGTGCTGTTATCTGCGCATGCCAATTTATTGTAATAATTGTCATGAACAAAAGCAAAGCATCTGTGGCCTAGCGCGTAGAACAATGACTGCGGATTGGTGGCGGGGTGTATGTATTCATTCACTGTGGTTTGTACGTATGAGGGGCACTCATAAATAACAGAACTTTCTTACATATATAAACATTTCTACTCAAGGTCAAGAGAAAAGCAAACTCGTCACCCTTACGGTAGTCTCCTTGAGCCGAAATAAACTTAACTCCTTTATTTCCCACTATTCGTTGCATCCTATAAGAATTCTTCGTTTGTGACACTGTCGAGAGCCATCCGCGAAGGTGCTTTTACGCCCATTACATTATGGAAACACTACCCCTTCAAACTTTTTCTTTTTCATCCTGGGAAATAAAAAAAAGTCGCAGGTTGCCAGGTGCGACAGTAAGGTGAGTGGCTCACGCCACTCACCTTACTGCTCACCTGGCACCGTGCACTCACCGTGCACCCGGGGCGTGAGCCCCGGGTGCACGGGGCCAGTAGGGGGGGGGGGGTGTCCCGTACGTCTGAAGACACCCGAAAATTGTCGATATTCCCGCCTTCCACGACGACACCCGGGGGTGAGGTGACAGAAGAGCTAAGTAAGGGCCCCGGGTGCCAGGCGACCTAGCTACGCCACTGACCACATGCACAAGTAGCCTGGCGGGGTCAAAGACGCGTCAGCATACCGCTCAAGCAATTTTTGTTTCTTAATTGCGCCAGTTTTCCCTGAGGCTACCACGAAAACAAAAATTTGGGGGAGGGGTACGCAAAGGGGTTGTGGTAGCACTGGCCTGGACCCTTGCAAACTTAGCGGCAGGCATCTTTTTCCGCCCAATCTTACCCCGTCCTAGTTCCACTTCCCTCTCCTGTCCTTTCCCAGACAGTCAGTCACCGGGTACCAACAGGAAGGTCGTACCCGCATTATAAGTAAAGCGGAGTAGCAGGCGGAAAAGGCTTGGTTATGGATGCACACGACAGAAGCATTATGTCGTTTCTATTGCACCTGCGCCAACTTACACAGCAGTGTGATCAACAGCCACAGCCCAGCAAGGAGCTCGTGTCGCAGAAAATCCGGTGTCCGGCGTCAGACGTCGCATCGACAAACAAAGTGTGCCACCACCGGACGTGAGTTTCTCAGGGATCCGCTTTTTCGTCTTAATTTGTGAGTTTCCTCGCATGACCTCAGCACTCAGTAGCCAAAATTCGGTCGACGACTTCCCGCCTCATCAGGTGGGAGGTCTCTTTAAAAATTATGGGGTTTTACGTGCCATAACCACATTCTGATTATGAGGCACGCCGTAGTGGAGAACTGGAGTTCTTTAACGTGCACCTAAATATAAGCACACGGGTGTTTTCGTATTTTACCCCCATCGAAATGCGGCCGCAATGGCCGGGTTTCGATCCCGCGACCTCGCGCTCAACAGCCCAACACCATAGCCACTGAGAAACCACGGTGGATGGAGGTCTTCTTGGCCTCCAAGCCGTGTACCAGAGGCTCCCACGGCAACAGAAGGAGTTGGCAAAGAAGGGACCCCGTTCCTCCCCACGCTTGCCTGATGCAGGTGGAGAGATCAATGCTACTGCAGAACAACAAGCGCCCGCTGTGCAGCCGGCTGGCAGTGACCACTTCAACCCAAGTGCCACAAAGGATGCTGACCTCGAGACGAACTCTCCCAAGAGGGCATGTAGTGACGATCATGAGCCGTACAATGATGCCACAATAGTTGAAACCGCCGACATGGAAGCGGAAGACAGATCGTTCACCATGGTGACGTACAAGAAATCACGCCAAGCGGGAATACCAGTGATTTGAAAGCTCACCGACCCGGAAGCATCGTTTTGGAAAGTGAATCCAAATAAGTTGGCCAGTCAGATTATTACCACGGCAAGAGAGAAGGTACAATCATTTTGTGTAACGAGGGAAGGTAACTTTTCCGTCAATGTGTCTTCTCTCTCTGCCTCTACGAAACTACTCGAGTTAACTCATTTTGCAGGCCTTGCAATCGAAACATACGTACCACCATCGTACACGCAAAATCTTGGGAAAATAAGACATGTTCCAATTCAATACTCTGAACACCAACTACTTGAGTACCTACAAGATAGCGGCGTCATTTCCGTTAAGAGGCAGACTAGATGGCTCCTGCCAGAAGATGGAACAGTGGAATCACATGCACTTGGGAGCGTCATCCTACAATTCTTGCCTGACAAACCATCGCCAACACGCGTCCTACTTGGATTCACGAGTCATCCAGTCGAAGAATATTTAGAACCTGTAACTTGGTGCTACAATTGCCAGTGATTTGGCCACGTTGCTAAGTCCTGCCATGGCCAATTTCCATGCAAGATCTGTGCGGGAGCGCATGATTACAAAGCCTGCCCCTCTAGAAATCAACCCAAGTGCACCCTCTGCAACGGAGGCCACACAGCTTCATACGCTGGATGTCCCAAGCATCAATCGGCTTCATTACTCAGGCGACAAGAAATATTACAAACCGCCATGGTTGCTCAGTGGCTATGGTGTTGGGCTGCTGAGCACGAGGTCGCGGGTTCGAATCCGGGCGGCCGCATTTCGATGGGAGCGAAAACACCCGTGTGCTTAGATTTAGGTGCACGTTAAAGAACCCCAGGTGGTCAAAATTTCCGGAGTCCTCCACTACGGCGTGCCTCATTATCAGAAAGTTGTTTTGGCACGTAAAACCCCATAATTTATTTTTATCTTAGTATCTATCTATCTATCTATCTATCTATCTATCTATCTATCTATCTATCTATCTATCTATCTATCTATCTATCTATGTTTACATGTAAACGCTTTCCCGCCTAGCTGAATCAGTGGGTAGTCAGTGGTCGAACGGCTAGCGCGTCGGGCTGCTGTGCTGAGTTAACAGGGTTCGAAAGGAACCATCGAACCAACTTGGATCAATGTGTAAATGACAATGCGTACATGTGTGCCGCTCTTAAACGAGCCTCTATCCCGCCAACGTGGGGGTCACTGTAGACACGAGCCTGGGTAGGTACCGCTGTTCGAAGAAAATCTTTGACGCCGACTTAGAGTATTGGGCATGTGCCACTCGGCCACTGTAGTGTCCTAAAATGGGCCTTTTTGATGCCAATTAGGGTCACTGAGCACGTGCCAGGGTGTGCGTGCCACTCTTCAGTGAAGGTCTTTGGCGATAACTTGGGTAACTAGGTATGTGCTACTGGGAATCTGCCACTCGACAATGACGGCAAAGATCCTTTAAACTTATCCGATGCTGAGCGGAATCGAACTCCCGTCACAAGTGTTCCTCAAGGACGGCAACCCGGCACATTAGCCGACTGCGTCGCAAATACACTGGGCATGTGCCCCTTTTCCATTAACGTCTTTCATGCCAACGCTTTAGAGAGTTGCACAATGAATGCACTGGGTATACGCGCCGCTCTTCAGTGAACTTCTCGCCAAATTGATCACTGAATGTGCCACTGAGTGCGCGGCAAGCGAGGAAACAATTCTCGGCGTTCGCAGGCACTGCCACGCCACGCTTCCTGTTTCGAAGGCAACACGCGACTTCTCGGCAGTGTCACTAGCTGCTGCAGCGTTTTCAGAAAGAAGCGCGAGAGAGGAGCCAGGTAGCTGTATGGCGCGTTCCTCAGCGTTCGCACGCACGCACGCATGCACCGGCGCGCCATGCATTCCGAAGGCCACGCTCAGACTTCGCAGCGGCGGCGCTAGATGGCGCCAAGTGTTCTTAGAGAACTCCGAAAAAGGAGTCTTGCTGCAGTACACGCCTCATACATAGCTCGTTTCGACAGCGGCAATACGTTGTGTCACTGTAGTGATTCAGTGCCAACGCATTACCGTCGGCAGTCACCGTGAAATGAGTTCTGCCACAATTTTTTTTAGAGTGAGGTTGAATCTACTGGACGAGAAACCGACCAGTGACCCAGGTGGAACCATGGCATGGTAGGTGAAGAAAGCTTCGCTATAAAAGCTAAAGATTTTATTCAGGAAAGCCGCCACCAATGTCGCCCTGGGCATACACCAATGGCATGGAATACAAACCTCCTCAAATTACGCGCCCATAACACCTGGGAAGAGATAGGCGAAGCCCACAAAGCCATCCAGCTGGAACGCCTTAAGCTTATACCCCTACCGGGAGAGCAGTTCTTTGCTACTTGCACTACAGCGAAGCCTAGATCGTGGACACTGTCCACAAAACAAGACTACCACCCGACCTCCGAGGAAGTATCACCGTCGCACCCATCCCACGTAACATGCATTCCACCTACCACAAAGGCTGACGCTGAGCAAGAACCGAAGTCCTCCAACAGAAATTTTCACATGACTCCAACACATGCTTCAATTCTGCCGCCCGATACCCTAACCACTACGCATACGCAATAAGATCCAGGAATTTTAAGGCACGAAATTCACCTCAGCGACCTACTGCAAGGAACCCCGAAACAGTGGAGAAAGGAGCAATCACCCTGGTCACCACTACCTCTACAGGAACCACCCTCACCTTCTCTGACTAGCAGAAAGCCTGCAGAAATTTCCTGAAAGGTCGGGTGTCCACGATGGCATTTAAATTGCTCAAAATTCTTGGCCCTCTTAATTCCCGACACTCACGTCACATGGATCCAGAGGTACGAGGCAACGACAGGGAATAAAGCGGCTCATGCACCGTTGCGCTAACGTAACAGGCAGGCCTTTCTGCCTCTCAACATCCCGGCCACGACGAGTACATAAGATACACCCACCGTATACTAGGCCATATTACAACACTACAAGCTGAAGCGACGAGTATATCCCCCACGACACCCACAGCTCAGCAAGTACAGCGTCATACTCCTCATGCTCCGACGACTGAAACCAACACCTATGCACGTCATAATGTATCGCATCTACCCGACGTCATTTCACTACCTCTGCCATCACTGAAACGTACCCGACACTCTTGCGCACCTCATCATTGAATGCCAAGACTCGCACCGCGAGTGAAACGGACAAAGAAGAGGGTTCAGCAGAACAGCCCCCGCCTGAAACCCGAGCAAGCGAAGAACCAACGGAGCCAGCAACAAGAACCGAAGGCAACCTCCCTGAAAAGTGGGAAGAGCTGCTCATTGGCGGGAGCCCGGAGAATCAGAGAACATTGGTCAACTAGGCGAAGCTGGCAATAAGCACTAGAGAGACCACCCCCCTCGGACGGGCAAGGACAATAAGAACCTGGCCTGCTTTTTCAATCAATAAACGTTTTATTCATTCATTCTTGTTGTGTTAGCAATAATTGCAATATATTCTACTGCAATCTAGAGTGGCGTGCCACAAAGAGCAAAGGAGCGTGCATGGGTAACTCCTTCGTACAGGAAATACCGTGCAGCGGTACTTGCCACTTAACGTTTTGCTAAAATTGTCCTTACCGTTACAAAATATTGTATGTATAAGTTTTTACCGCATGCACTTTCCCGATGACGTCGCTTCCACAAACTCACTTTCCCTAAAGAAATACGCTTGCCTATAGTTGCAGATAAAGTGCTGAATGCAATCCTACTTTCTGCTGCTTCCAGCCGACGAACTGGATCAGCACAAGCCGTTATGCCGTTACCAATACTGCAGGACACTAACTACACACGTGCCTCGTTTATTGCACAGCATTTCTTCCCGCTCGCACGGAGGAACAGTTATAAGAGTCAGAACAGGCAGCTAGCGAGACTTGCTCGAAGAAAACGGCTTAATCAAGTTTAAATAGTAAGGAGCAGTCTTTAGTTTATTCAAAAAGAAAGCAGAAGAGGGGAGTTAGTAAAATGCACAGCGAATAAAATATATTCGAAAAAAATGGTACAACCCATTGCAAATCGGGTCGAACATTCTCAAATAAATATAAAAAATTGATGCATCAAAAGCAAATATTTTCAAATGTGAGTTATTTCTATCAACTGATAGTGAACTCATTGGTATGAGGCCCGAACTTTGTCACAAATGAGACTCTCTGCCAGCAGCTGGAAAGTCAACCTCAACTGTCCTTACACACTACGGCGTGCCTCATAATCAGAAAGTGGTTTTGGCACGTAAAACCCCTTAATTATTTCTTTAACTGTCCTTACAAATTCTCAGCCCGCGCTCAATGCCTCAGTGTTGTGTTTCACTGCTTTAAAAAGTTTATTTTGCTTTGGTTGAGGGACATCTGCATCTCGGCTTCAGCCAACACTTAGTTTTTTGAGCTCAAGATCCTTCAAAAAATCGGCGGCCTACTTCCTTCCCCGTTCATTCCTCAACGCGTCGGTCCTTTCTGTTCTCATTCTCCTTCCGCCATGCGTTCGCCGCACGGAAAATTTGAAGCATCCTCTTGGTCAGTTGTACAGCCAACATCCATTTTTTTGGACTCCCTAGGGGCCCCGAAAACGTCCGGAAAATCAGGCAGTCCGGAAAAAATGAATCCATGTTTTTTACTACCCCTTAAGAGCTCAAATCGCCAAAGACACGTCCGAAAAAGCTCTGAAGGCCTGCCAGTACACTTATTAGGCATATCGATGCTCGTACTGTGACAGGAGACGGCGGGTGCACGCGTGTGTAATTAAGTAATACATGATGTCACCCGTGACAATAGCCCCTTCCACGCGTGTTATGCTTCACCGCAACACTTTGCATATGCTTCACCGTGTAACATAACTCTATCGAGACGAAGCCAACTTTTGGAATCCTGCATTACGCAACGCGTCGTGCTTTCCGAGCTTCGAAGCCAATCGCGAAGTGGGATGCCTCGCATTGGGCGCTCACGGGACGACTACAAATGAAGCTGTGCAGGTTGATATGGGCTGGACTAGTTTTGAAGTGAGGGAAGCTCGCAGTAAAATTGAGTATGTAGAACGGCTGAGGAATATGGAAGAAATTAAATGGGCTGGGGAGTGTTGAGGTATTTGTACAGAAAAACATTGATTCACAGAGGACGAAAAGAACTAGGAAGCTTATCAGCAAGTATGCGGCGTGTAAGATGAGCAACACAGCAACAAAGAACGTCAAGCGCAAAGCCAGAGAGGCTGAAATAATCTCATGGGTGGCGGCAATGGAAAAGAAACCTGCCATGACTAACTGCTTAAGAGGAAAAGACGAAATCAGGAAAAAAGCAATTGATGATAACTCAAAGAGAAGCTCATTACTCTTTGAAGCGAGATCATGATGCCTTAGAACATACACCTATAAAGCGAGATATAAAAATGAAGAAGGAGCATGTGCTGGTTGCGGTAGAGCTAGGGAAACGATGGAGCATGTTTTATTAGAATGGGAAGACGTTTACTCAGCGGTCGATTTAGGCACCACTGGACTCCTCGAAGCCCTTGGTTCAGCGAGAGCAGGAGGAAACTAAACATGTCCGCAATAGAGATTAGTAAGAGGCGATTGGAAGGTTGGTGGAAGAAAAGTAGGGAAACGAGAAAAAACGGAGACGTACAAAAGCAAAGTTCGCAATAGGGGGGTCAGAAAGTTCAGTTATGGGAATTCATCGTGCGTTTTTTTTTTTAATTTTTTTAGCCTAGGTAGAATATTAGGTAGTATAATAGCACGACGTTGGTGGTGCAACCAACCACCCCGTTCCAAAGGGGACGCTTATAACATACATACATACATACATACATACATACATACATACATACATACATACATACATACATACATACATACATACATACATACATACATACATACATACATACATACATACATACATACATACATACATACATACATACATACATACATACATACATACATACGTCCATCCGTCCGTCCCTCCATTGGGCTGGAGACACGCTTGGCGGCACATTCAGCGTAATTTCGCTGTGGGCGCTGAGACCAACTGCGCGCGTACGCTGTTATAATGGGGCTTTATTTCAACAGCAAATTTATATTGACACCTTTTTGTTACGTATATATACTTGAGGCATGAGTTATACAACATGACGTCTTCAACTTTGCTGTCGTTGTCAAGTGCGTCGTCTGCTCGCGAGCGCGCGCTCGTTGCGCGGAAGCTGGCGGACGCCTAGTTTTTCTCGCAAAAAGTATGTGCAGTAAAATTTTTTATGGTTTTACTTGCTTCGGTGCGCCCGCGACTCTTGTCGACTGGTACCCATTGTAGTTTAAGCCAAGTGAACTGCTATTTTGTAACATTGTTTTCTAAACGTAACATGTAATTTCTACCACAGAAACCGCCTATCTACAATATGAAGCTACATAAGAAACATTTAATGATATCGTTTCATTTTACACGCGCTTCTTGTTGGCGGTACATTGATCCGAGACAATGATCAAAGAGAACAATATTATAGTGAAATGAATAAGGTTCATGAACTGCGTGGCGCGAAGAGATGCAGAAGGCCAATGCAATGAAAGGTAAATATAAGGGCACATAGACCTATATATCCAGTACATATATGTAAGAGAAAAATGATCAAATATTCTAACTACACTGATTGAAAAAGTGAGAACTCCCGAGCGGAATAAGCATGTTTCTTCTAAAAGCTTCACCAGCCCCAGGTGAACCAATCGACTTTCCGAGAAAAGGAATTAAGGCAATTATTGGACGTTAATATGAACAACAGTGTTAGGGAAAAGGTACTGCCTATGTACTCAGACTGAATAGGAGAGAACGGGAAGTCTTTACCAATGTAATCTCCGTGGCTTGTCTGGCGATCTCCTCCGACGCGCCAGCAAGCGAAATGAAGTAGAAACATGTAGTCTAATCGATGGTATTTGCTATTCATACTCTATTCGACTTCAGAATTCACTATTAAGATGCCGAACAGCCGTTTGTGTTCGAATGTAACGAACAACAGCACTTTGAAGTCTCGAAGGTGAGGGGCCAATGCATGTGAGGAGTCTTATTCCGAATGATTGTGCTGCTGGAGAGTCGTGGCTGTTGCGCAGAGCCGCACCAGTTCCTGAGAGAATTAACGCACGGGGGCTAATCGGTTCTGATGCGCAAGTTTATAGCTGTTATTCAATATCGACGCCCCATTTTGGGACAGCCTGTAAATCTGCTAGCTTGATTCAGGCAAGGAAAACATTTTTTGACAGTCTCACCATGTTTGCAGCCCTTTAAAACTGGGTGACCAATGTGGTACCACACTTATCTTCTTCAACGAACACAGTCGATCTACATATATATCTACGTGTTTGGGAGTCATGTCGTTCTTTAATCGCTTCATTATTGTCTTTATGATAGTGCACTGGTTAACTTAGAGCAACCGTTTATAATACAGAAGTTGCTCAGTTGAGCAGACGTACAGATCGAAACGGCATTACATTTAGGTACGAAACATAAGAGAAGCATGCTTTTCACAAAAATCACACTCGAGACTAATTTATTTCGTTTACACCCCTAGAAAAAACCCTATGGACGCAGCTGCCTTCTTTTCTTATATGTTTAGTCTTTTTAATGAAACAAATTTTGGTGTTTTACGTCTGGCGGCATGATTATGAGGTATGCCGTTCACTTCTCACCACGTGGGATTTTTTTACGTGCACCTAAAGAGAAGTACACGAGTGCTTTTCCATTTCGTTCCCATCAAATTCCGCGACCTGTGGTTTGAACCTGTGAGCTCGACTTTAGCAGCGCACCACCATATGTAGCCACTAATTAGGCTACTGCGTCGCTTTTTCTTTTTTTGTTCTTTTGTTAAGCATTGACTGCACAAAACATTTTACACGACTTATGGGCCAAAGAGCATATATAATCGCTACCTGAAACTCTTTTCGGCGCCCTATAGGCCCGACTTCAATAAAAGAACCCGCACCAACTACCCCGGATTCTGTTACGCGAGGAAGAAGGAAACATGAATGGAATGTTGCACTGCGGGTTTCTTATTTTTTTTCTTTGTAAAAAATACTTCCCATAAATCTGAGTACAGGGCGCCGGATGAGGCAGATATGTTTTAATTGTTTGGAGCGGCAAGCAAGAAGTTTACATGTTTTTCGGAAGACCTACTCACGGAAAACTATATGCGCAGAAATACACACGAGAGATACATGCTGCTTGAAGAACAAGAAAAATATTTGTTCTTCGAAGCAAACCGTGCAATAATATCATAGAATGAAAGCGGCCGCAATGCACGCACCAACTTGGGCCAAGTTGCTCGAGACGGCGGCCCAGGTCGCCCGAGATGTAATATATAGGCATTTACTGCTCGGCCCATGTACGCAGCCAAACGAAGGAGGTGCCCGCTGCTGGATGTTGACTCATGTGGTAACTCATTCCGTCACTTCAACCACGTCCACGCAGAAAAGGGAAGTGTTCGCATCACACGCAGCACACACTAGCTGCAATGCACTGGTTTACTGTTTGCAATTTATATAAAGCTCACCGCACAGACGTTTTTCGCAGTGTTTCCTACCACTAAGAGACCAGATGACATTCTTCTGCTCGTTGTCTGTGCAGGTCAGTAATAAAACGAATTTTACACACATATAAAGCGTATGTTAGGACAGACTGCGAGTGCACAAAGCAGCTCCCGGAATAGCTAAGGGACAAGGCAGGCAAGACAATTAGAACTGTGCACATGCGGCACTTTACATATGCCGACTCACCTTGTACGAGTTCGAGCCGTGAAACGAGCCAGTTCATTTCGTTTCTGGATGCAGCTCTTAGGAACTTTATTGTCGTTGCGCGCGTTGCAGGAAGAGTTGAACGAGCGCCTGAACCCCTTCGGCATTGACTTTGACGAGCTGCGCGAAGGCAGCCTAGACTTCAACATGATCCATGACGATCCCATGGCTCCGTATGACCCCAAAGCTGCGGTGCTCTTCTTGGCTACATTGTGGTTTCTGTGGGAGCACCGCTGTATCTCAGGTGTCATATTGAACGTGTCAGTGCTGGAGTGCTTTCGCCCGGTGCAGTTACTGAAACACATCACGTTCTCCAAGCGGGTCGTCACAGCCCACCTGACCGGCGTCGAGGGAATCGAGATCCCGTTCGAAGTGTGCCCTCCGGTTCGGTTGCTCGACAAAACGGAGCTGCTTACGCACGTCAGCCTCGACAGGGTGAGTTTTATAAAGGCACGCTTTTTCCAGGCATCACGAGGAATGTGCCGATAATTTAGTCAGCTTTACGCGGCACAATGGTGTGACAGCGCTGATAAGGCAGCCGCCGTGGTGGGTCAATGGCTATGGCGGACTGGCGCTGAGCAGGAGGTCGCTGCATAGTTCGATTCCCAGCCCTCCACAAAATTCGAAACTCACTCTCACTTATTATTCTAAATTATCTAGCTCTTATTTACCCCTCTTCATTCTTGGAAGACGATCAGGCAAGCAAGCCTCTCGGCCGCGTGTCGTAAGGTTAGACTAGAGTCCAAAATGTATTGAGCATTGAGGTCCCTTATGGCTCGCTTGTTTGGCTGGCTACAGGCCGTGGGCCGCGGGCGTCTCAAGGGCCAGTTTTACCAAACCGCTCGTGCGACACGTATCGAATGAACCCCCGTGGTAGCTAAGTGGCTGTGGCGTCGTGCTGCTGATGGCGGGTTATATTCCCGACCACGGAGGCCGCATTCCGATGGGGGTCGAATGCAAACACGTTCATGTGCCGTGCTTCGGGTGCACGTTCAATACACTCGGGTTGTCAAAATTAATTCGGAGATGCCCCTCATTATGGCGTCCCTGATAGTGTTCGGTGTTCTCGGTATTTTTCTTTGAATCTGGGGGTTATTATTGAGTGTTTACTTCTGCCCCGCCCCCCTTTGAACCAGCGTTTTTCGGTGTCTAATTTCAATAGCGGAGACAAATCGGTGATTATCGGCGATTGCGTTGAAAATCGGCTGTAAACAATTAACGCGTAAATCATAACGCACCTGAGATGACACTTCTTATTTGAACAGATTCCAAACACTCTACACAATAATTAATGAACCAACCAGTGAAAAAACGTGAAATGCGACGCATTCAGGAGCACGAAAGTAATACGTAATTTTTGTTTAAAGAAATTGCCATGTGCATTGCGAGAGAATTGTCAGCCATCGGAGCATGCTCCTTTCGGCTCGGAGAAACTCAGTCCAGAGAACGCACGTTCTACGTGTTTGCTTGACGCGGAGATGACGAGAGAATTAAATGAACTTCTTGGCGCGACCGGCCATTCTTTGCTGTGCTCTCGCCAGATACTGCCAAGGCCAACTTCACCAGACAGAACTTTATAGTGTGGATATTCTGCAAGTGGCTTACATAAACAAAGTTTTTTTACTTGTTTTAGCATCTGTGAAAGAAACGAAAACAAGAAAACAAGAATAAGAAACGAAAACAAAATATGCACGAGAAGTGAAAAATACGTCTCAATGAGTCGTCTGAGATTTTTTTAGTCGTCTGACGAGTCAAAAGATCGTAGATTCCAGGCGATTTTTGCCATCTTTTCTTTTTCAAGGATAGCTCCAATTTGGTGTTTTCCCGTTTTTATCGAATTAGAGAAAACCGCCTGGGTGGTTAATTTTCAGTGTTTATCGGTGAACACCGAAAACACGGAACCCTGCTCATAAACCTGTGCAGTTTGAGGACGTTAAACTCAATATTAAAATTTAAATTTATCCATATCTTTCCTGGTTCTTTCACACGCACATTTTTATTGTTTTTCCTTAATACCCTCAGCCCATTTCCCTAACTTTAAATCTTTTTCCCACATGCCTAAGTAGACGTCTCAATTGTAAAACTCCGCATTCCGCCATTATCTCCTCTCAATTTTCATTTCTCCTTTCTTATGTTACCAGTCCAGCCTCCGTGGCGCAATCCGCTAGAGCATTCGGCTGTTACCAAAAAAGAATCTCGGTCCATAATTTTCTTGCTCCAAGATAAAAGTTCGCTGCCTGTAGGTTGCATGCCGTTGGTCTTCTTTCTAAATATATCTTCTTTATGAAGCAGGCGTAATCTCTGTCACATTTTCTACACCACAACTACCTTCCACAAACTCAAAGCACTGCACAAGAACTCTCCCGTCGGCGTAATCCTCCATCACTCAATTCTCGGTTTTTTCAATCAACTCACTATGCCAGCAAGTACTCTCCTAGCTGAGCGGCCAACTTGTATTTATTGGCTTTCTATAAATCAAAATTTTATGCTTTGGGTGTTAATTGCTTAAAAGCCCCTCTTGTATTTGGTTGATTTTACTCCTGTTGTTGCTTGTGGTGGGTTCGGGCTGTCCTTTTCATTTAATTTCTGTTCTCAGTACATTTGGCTAGGGACCCAGTATCATCGGAACAATATGTAATAAACATTAGTTTACTTAGCTCTATAACTACCAGCACTTCACAGCCGGTGTGTTGGTTTAGGACAATAAACCTCATAATTTGATTCGATTTTTATAAGGAACTGACACGGTGGCTCAGTCGAGTGCGGCTTCGTGACTTGTCGTTCCAGAGCCTTGCACATGTTGCTTAGCTCTTACCATTAGAACGCGTGATTTTCCAACTACTCTGCAAGGAGATGCGGAAGCCAGGCGCTGCGGCTTGCCTGGCAATTTCGTGCAGGTGCCAACGCGCATTCGCAAGAGTCCAGCGCCGATTAGGGGGGCGAAATTTCTCGCGAGAAATTCCTATAAGCGGCGGGGAAATTTCCTTTCCGCGTCCCGCAACACACCGCCGTGCAACGTTGCCTGCACGATGGCTGTCGGCAATCAGGTGCCAATTATCGCCAATAACCGCGCAGCTTTTGCATGGACAAAATGGAGTGTAATAGAAAGGTGCGAGGGGGTGGGCGAACAGCCAGTGAATGGACCAGCCAGCGCCGCAGTTGCTTGATTGCTATGGCGTTACATGCCGACACTGCTCTTCCGCATGAGGTCGTGCCTTCGATTTCCTATATTTCTGGTGCGAAAAAAAAAAGAGACCCCCTTCGCAGTTGTATGCGGATGTGAGCAACATATTATTGCAACAAATACTGCGAAGCTGTTTAAGGGACTTCTCAGGCCCTTCAGAAGTGTACATATGCGGGTCTGTACTTTCCGGCTCACGGCCTTGCTCGAACAAAGCAGTGCGTTCAAGCGCGCTCGTAGCTGGCCAGAAAATGATGCACATTCTCCTTCGTCTGCGTCCATCGTCAGCGCACGTACCTACATATAAAAAAAAAGAAATTCTAATACCATGGAGAAGACTACGAGAGTGACCAAGTGAAATCATTTCTGCCATGTTATCAAGACCCCTTTATGGTGAGATGCTTGGACGAACGTAAATTCGCATTTTGTTTTTGAGAAACCAGCCAAGTAACAGTGCCTAGCGTTATGCCGAACCATCATCCGTAAAATGGGATTTTGCTGCAAGACTTCAGCAAAGCAAAGCAGCGGCAAGCGCAAACTCGTTGTTTTCATGGTTTCTAAGGGGGGGAAAGGCGCCGGTCGCTGCATAAACAATGCATAAACAAGCAATAATTTATGTGTAAGAAACCACATACAAATTAGCCGCGTTTTTATCGCTGCTCCGACGCCGACACTTCTATAGAAACAACCTCAGTATGCATGTAAATATGGTCGCGTCGGAGCGAGAAATTGAGGATTATCTGGGATTATTGTCGGCAATCATTTCTTTCCTCACTCCTTCACTTGCAACATTTGCTCGGCGGAGAGTCATGTCTTCCGCAAGTCGAGCTCATGCTCCCGCAGGCCACCAATGAAGTGGCTTTCTTATCAGAGAGACACAGAGATGCCACCATCCCTAGCGACTCACTGCGATATATACGTGCAAGTTGCGTTACACAGCGGCCGATGCGACAAGCGGCTTCCATATAACCCTGCCGCAACCACCTAAATATTGGTGAGAACGGCTCATCACTCGGGAATAAAATCGACAGCGTCTTTATAATAAATAAAATAGCCCATCTGTAATAAATGAATAACACGGCAGCTGTGGCCAAATTTCGCTGAGGGTGAAATGAAAAAAATTACCGACGATTACGTTACTTCCTAATGCGAAATTTGAGCGCAGCAAATAAGCTGTTTCACCTTTTCGATAGATTGAGGCAAAGAAATCGAGCAACACATGTATGCGCTATCACAGATTTTTTTTTATTTTTCACACGTATTCCTTTAACAAAGACTCCACTAGGTAAGCTTCTGCTTCGGCGGCACGCACCTCTGGATTCTGACGGCGACGGCGCTGGCCCTCTGCTCTGGCAGCTCGTTTAGCAGCAGCAGCAGCAGCAGCAGCAGACGGAGGACTTCCATCGGTCGTCTCGCTCATGGCTCAGAAAGAACTGGCAGATAATTTCGCAGTGGCGAACGGCAGCGGCAATTTCGGCGCGGGCGGTGCACATATACAGATCCACCGCCACCGATCTGGCTCTCTGATTGCCACCGCACAGGGCGAACGGCAGCGGCAATTTCGGCTCGGGCGGTGCACATATACAGATCCGCCGCCACCGATCTGGCTCTCTGATTGCCACCGCACAGGGGTTGCATTGGAGGAGGAGCGAAGAAAGGAATTAAGTTCGAGCCGGCGCTTTGACAACCGGAGACTCGCAGGAAGAGGGGGGAGGGGGGCGGCGTGTACACCCAGCGGCAAACGATGGGGGCAGAAGCGCGCGCAGCAAGCGGACAACACGATAAAGGGAGGAGGGAAGAGATAGCAGCGACTGACTGATGCCGCTGACGCCGATAGTGAGTCAACCCCAGCTGCGGAGTTGGTTTCAGGGACAACGCCGCCGATGCCGACACAAACAATATGATACCCTCGCTTCCGCAGCGCTAAGAACCAGGTCTAGCCGTGGGAAGGTGGTCACGTATTCGTCGACGTGCCGGGGCCTACGTGAAATAACCGGCGCGTCGGCAACTGAAGAGCACCCTATCCGCCACACAAGAACAGGGGGGGGGGACCCTTTCCTCCTCTTTCTGCATGGCGGCGACGGTGTTCTATGCAGTCACGTTATCTTGACTCTCTAGCGGCGTCAGCGGCATCCAGCGGTATCAGTCGGTCGCTGCTAGCGCTGGGGGATGAAAGGGGGGCGGAGCTGGTTACGAGGCCGACGACAACGCCGACGACGACGCGAAACCCAGGAACGGACGCCAAAGAGCTGCGCTCTAAAGAAAGCTCGTGCACTTAGATTTGGGTGCACTTCAAAGGAATCTCAGGTAGCGAAAATTGATAAGTAGCCCTCCACTACGGCATGCCTGATTATCGGACCGCTCTTTTGGCACCCAACGCCTTAGAATTGGCTTTTGTCTATGGTGGAGCCGAGAGACAACAGAAAAATAGAAAGCGATGAACCACTGTTAAACATAACGGCAAGATTCATGCTGCCTGTTATGGAAACATGATCAGTCATAACAAAACCAGCATTTTTTTATATTGTAATATTCCCGACGTCGTTGGCCATGATTAATGTTCGTTTTCCTTTAGGGGATTTGAAAGGTTAAAAGAACGTGCTGCTGGGCTTGTTCGCTCATACTTTTACAATTTTAGCACGCGGAAATTTCAAGGCGAAATGAAAGCTAGCGCCAGCCTGTAGTTGTAGAGGTGATACCAGAGAACGCTACATGTTGGTTTCTCAAGCGTAAGCTGAATCATCGTCGAATCGCATTTTCCTACGCGCCCGAGAAAGCAATGTCGTGCAAGCGGTTTTGCCTTTGTCGGGAAAACCCATTCCTCGGGTAAACATGACCGTGCATGCAACATCTATATAACGTTGACGTGGAACCAAAGGTGGGGAAACATTTTTTATTTTTTGCAATCTTAGTTAATAAATAAATATATATATAAACGGGGAAGGACTACAGAAGTCCGACTTTCGTCACGTATGACGCCTCGCGACATATTTGTTTCTTCGCAACATCCATTGCCTTGGAACTGCAGGTAACATTGATGGAAGCTGAGGGCATCTATCTCTCATCACTGGTGATTGCCAACCACGGACTGCAGTGTTCGGCCTTTCGGAACGTGACCATGAAGGACTCCGTTCTGGCCAGACTCGCGCAGGAGTTCAAGGAGCACCGCCGACCGCGAGAGTTTGAACTGCGAGGGAGGATCCCCTACAGTCTTACGCGCACTGAACTGGTCTCGAGGCTGCTGGACAGCTCTTTGGAAATTCTAAGCCTCGATATCACGTGCGACCTGATCCAGCTGTTCGAGAAGCTCAAGCACCACACGCAGCTGATGGGGCTCGAGCTCCGACGCTGTTGCCCAGCTGGCGCCTGTCTGGACACGCTAGCTTCTGCTATGGCCCAAAACATGACGCTGCGACTCCTCGCTCTCAACCTCGACATGACATGGATGCCGGACACAAGTTTCTGCTGGAAGCACCTGGGCGCCCTGATTAAGAACAGTCGTTGGCTGCAAACTTTGTCTCCGTGATTCGTGTCTGGGTATTCACGCTGTGCACTCGATAAGTGAGGCCAGGAAAATGAACGAGAATCTCCAGACGCTGAACTGATGGGCTGCGGATTCACCTGCACCGACTGCCTGCAGTTCGTGCGGGCGCTTTCACAAAACTCTTCGCCTTGTATGGAGTTGAAACTTGGCGTCTTAACGGGAAGCGAGTGCGAGCAGAGCCAGCTTCTCGGAGAGATCAAGGATGGTGGACTGGACGATCGCGTTCACTGGTATTTTCACGTCCTCAGGCAGAGACAATCGCCTTGGCATTCGAAAAGGACACTCCATTTCATTTCCCTGAGCTCCACTGCCCAGCCATGGGCAGAGTTGGGACATTGTTCCGGGGTCTTATAAACGTGAAGCACATGCTGACGACCCTATCTCTCCGGGGATTCTACTGCTCTACAACGTCGCCAGACAGCTTTCGTGATACGAGAAAGTGTGGTTCTCAGGAAGTTCACGCTGGACATGGTTTCCACCACCGGTACAAGCTCGCTCATTCTTCAAGGAATGGAGCACTCAAAATCGGAGGTCACTGACGGGGACGGAGAAATGCCTCAGATAAGCCACGACGCAGGGTTTCGAACACTTTGTGCGGAGGAACACGAGTGTCATGAAGCTGACAATTGTCAAGGAGCATACTAGACCGGATACAATCCTGACGCCCTGTCTGCGGCGTGGCCTAACAGAAAACTACAGTAGGCGCGAGATAAGGATGTTGGGCTCCCACGGACAACAGCAATTGCACGACTCGGCGATTTCACGGTCGCTGCATATAAACACTGCGGCGGCATGCGCCACCACATTATTAGCGGACAAGGAACTCCCTAGAGCTGATCATGGCTTGTGATCCAGTCCCGGACATCTGCATGGGCATGGGCTGCGATATGGCAGTTTTTGTAGAGAAGCTAGAGGAAGCCATCAGGACAACCCAGGATGAGCTGTTCGGTCTTGCCTGTTTGTACAAGTTAGCGGCAGAAGTTGCCTGATCACGAGCCAGTCGTGGCCAATTCCCAAGCTTCAACGAGGAAGTTGATGCAGAAATATGCTAGTGCTTGCACTGCATCGGTATCCCGACCAACACGCCGCCCTTAGGCTATTTTTGATACACCTGCTCCCATTTAGTCAACAACCAGCATTGAGTTGAGTATTATTGTTAAACATACTGGCACTCATCATTTTGCTACTTCGCATCATTCTTCATGTTATCACAAGTTCATTGCTTTCAGCACTCTTGTGGAACGTTTGAATGTCACATGCACATTTCAAATTGTCAATAAAGAAACCATGTCACATTTTCCATGCTATATTTGCCAAGGTTTATTGTGCCTGTACCTCGGGTCACAGTGCCCGAATGAGCGCTCTGTATCAAGATACGCTAAGTATCGTTACTGCATGCTGCATGGAGGACGCCAGTCGCTCTGGCAGATCGAGTGCACTTAGTAATATCGATTAAAGGCTGATACAATGTGGGCTGGAAAGACATGTAATAGAATTGATTTCCGGCGTGATTCCGATGTGGGTGTAAGCATAAAAAGACCACATGAATATTTTTGTGGTGCAGCGGTGGCGTAGAGGTAGAGCATCCACCTGGCATGCAAGAGGACCGTTGCTCGAATCCCGGTGCCGCGCAATTTTCCACCGGATTGTAAAAAAATCCGCGTGTTGATAAAATTGCATAAACAGGCCTGGAGTGAAGCCTGATCCCGCTGACCAGAACCGGTAACGCACTCCCTCACCAGAGCAGGATTGGCCACCCTAGTGCAGTACTTGGCCACAACCTCCCATATGAATACCACAATCAAACCCCGGCCCTGAGTCCCCAGCATCTTGGAAGCAACTGACCACGGCGGCCGTCAGACCTGCGACGCAGCAGAGGGTGCTAAGAATCCCTGGTTCCGCGCAGGCCGCCATTGGAATCTGAACTTGGCAACGATAGAACGTTATGTATTGAGGCGAATCTAGCAGTGCTATTGGAGGAATTAGAGGGCAGTAAATGGGATATAATAGGGCTCAGTGAAGTTAGGAGGCCAAAAAAAGCATATACCGTGCTAAAAAGTTGGCACGTCCTGTGCTACCGGTGCTTAGCGGAGAGACGAGAACTAGGAGTCGGATTCCTGCTTAACAAGGATATAGCTGGTAACATACAGGAATTCTATAGCATTAACCAGAGGGCGGCAGGTCTTGTTGTGAAACTTCAGAGGTACAAATTGAAGGTAGTACAGGCCTACGCCCCTACATCCAGTCATGGCGACCAGGAAGTCGAATGCTTCTATGAAGACGTGGAATCGGCCATGGGTAAAGTCAAAACAAAGAACACTACACTGATGTACGACTTCAATGCCAAGGTAGGCAAGATGCAGGCTGGAGATAAGTCAGTGGATGAATATGGCCTAGGCACTAGGAATAGCAGGGAAGAGTGATTAGTAGACTTTGCAGAACAGAATGATATCCGGATAATGAATAGCTTCTTCGACAAGCGGGATAGCCGAAAGTGGACGTGGAGGAGCCCGAATGACGAGACTAGAAATGAAATAGACCTTATACTCTGCGCTAACCCTGGCATCATAAAAGATGTGGACGTGCTCGGCAAAGTGCGCTGCAGTGACCATAGGATGGTAAGAACTCGAATTAGTCTAAACTTGAGGAGGGAATGGAAGAAACTGGTACATAAGAAGTCGATCAATGAGTTAGCGGTAAGAGGGAAAATAGGGGAATTCCGGATCAAGCTACAGAAACGGTATTCGGCTTCAACTCAGGAAGAGGACGTTCGTGTTGAAACAATGAACGATAATCTTATGAGCATCATTAAGGAGTGTGCAATAGAAATCCGTGGTAACTCCGTTAGACAGCATACCAGTAAGCTATCACATGAGACGAAATATCTGGTCAAGAAACGCCAATGTATGAAAGCCTCTAACGCTACAGCTAGAAAAGAACTGGCAGAACTTTCCAAGTTAATCAACAAGCGTAAGACCGCTGACATAAGGCAGTATAATATGGATAGAATTAAGCATGCTCTCAGGAACGGACGAATCCTAAAACCAGTGGAAAAGAAACTACGAATTGGCAAGAATCAGATGTATGCGTTAAGAGACAAAGCCGGTAATATCATTACTAATATGGATGAGATAGTTCAAGTGGCTGAGGAGTTCTATAGAGATTTACACAGTACTAGTGGCACCCACGGCGATAATAGAAGCGAGAATAGTCTAGAGGAACTTGAAATCCCACAAGTAACCCTGGCACAAGTAAAGAAAGCCTTGGGAGCTATGCAAAGGGGGAAGGCAGCTGGGGAGGATCAGGTAACAGCAGATTTCTTGAAGGATGGTGGGCAGATTGTTCTAGAAAAACTGACCACCCTGTATGCGCAATACTCATGACCTCGAGCGTACCGGAATCTTGGAAGAACGCTACCATAATCCTAATCCATAAAAAAGGGGACGCCAAAAACTTGAAAAATTATACACCGATCAGCTTACTGTTCGTTGCCTACAAAGTATTTACTAAGGTAATCGCAAATAGAATCAGGAACACCTTAGACTTCTGTCAACCAAAGGACCAGGCAGGATTCCGTAAAGTCTACTCAGCAATAGACAATATTCACGCTATCAATCAGGTGATAGAGAAATGTGCGGAGTATAACCAACCCTTATATATAGCTTTCATTGATTACGAGAAAGTGTTTCATTCAGTCGAAACCTCCGCAGTCATGGAGGCATTACGGAATCAGGGTGTAGACGAGACGTATGTAAAAATACTGAAGCATATCTATAGCGGCTCCACAGCCACCGTAGTCCTCTATAAAGAAAGCAACAAAATCCCAAATAAAGAAAGGCGTCAGGCAGGGAGATACGATTTCTCCAATGCTATTCACAGCGTGTTTACAGGAGGTATTCAGAGACGTGGATTGGGAAGAGTAGGAGATAAGAGTTAATGGAGAATTCTTTAGTAACTTGCGATTAGCTGATGATATTGCCTTGCTTAGTAACTCAGGCGACGAATTCCAATGCATGCTCACTGACCTGTACAGGAAAAGCAGCAGAATGGGTCTAAAAATTAATCTGCAGAAAACTAAAGTAATGTTTAAGAGTCTCGGAAGAGAACTGCAGTTTACGATAGGTAGCGCGGCACTGGAAGTGGTAAGCGAATACATCTACTTAGGGCAGGTAGCAACCGCGAATCCGGATCATGAGACTTAAATAATCAGAAAAGTAAGAATGGGCTGGGGTGTGTTTGGCAGGCATTCTGAGATCATGAACAGCAGGTTGCCATTATACCTCAAGAGAGAACTGTATAACAGCTGTGTCTTACCAGTACTCACGTACGGGGCCGAAACCTGGATGCTTACGAAAAGGGTTCTACTTAAATTGAGGACGACGTAACGAGCTATGGAAAGAGGAATGATGGGTGTAACGTTAAGGGATAAGAAAAGAGCAGATTGGATGAGGGAACAAACGCAAGTTAATGACATCTTACTTGAAATCATGAAAAAGAAATGGGCATGGGCAGGACATGTAATGAGCAGGGAAGATAACCGATGGTCGTTAAGGGTTACGGACTGGATTCCAAGGGAAGGGAAGCGTAGCAGGGGGCGGCAGATAGTTAGGTGGGCGGATGAGATTAAGAAGTTTGCAGGGACGACAAGGCCTCAATTATTACATTTCCGGGGAAGTTGGAGAAGTATGGCAGAGGCCTTTGTCCTGCAGTGGGCGCAACCAGGCTTACGATGATGATGATGATGATGATGACTTCGGCAATTGCAACTGATTATCTAACTGGATAATTACTGTCCTAATTATGAGAGTGTGAATGGGACATTTTTAGGCACTCCCAAATGACTTCTAACTCTGGTGCCTTCAGCGGCGTACTAATTGCGTACAATTTTACCCAATGGCAAAGAAACCTCACGAATATGAAAAATACCACGTTACTGCGCCGTATGGGAGAGGCATGGAGTATGGGAGAGGCATGTGCCCTGCAGTGGGTTTAACCAGGCTGATGATGATGATGATGAATGGTTATTATCAATTTTCAGGCTGTGTTATTTTAAAGTTTGAAGTTAATATTTTTTGTTCATATTGAGGAAAGTAAAACAATGAAATTAACAAGGCAGTATCTTTGTTTCACTTACAAAATTATATGACTTGTTCTTTGGGGAGTTCATGACGCTTTTGTTGGTCGCCGTCTTCGTTGCTGACAGGGGTTTTTGGCTGCCACGGCATAGGATCTGGGCAAGAAGCAGTCCGCTTTGATGTGGTTCCCGGCACAGCGGCGACAAGGGCACGTGCACTTGGCGGTCTCGTGACCGAAGACTTCGCACCTTTCGAAACGTGGTGTCCCGCATGCCTTTCCTAGGTGTCCTTCCGTCCCACACCGTGAGCACACCTTCTGAATTCCTCGGTTGTCGAACTTGATGCGATGGCCTTGTATTGACATAAATTTGACACGGGCTTCGCCATTTCCGCGCGCATGACCCTTACGCCGGTGCCTACTTTAGTGTGATTCTTCAATTGCAAGAACTTTTCCATATGTAGACAGGAGTGTCGCAAGTGCGGCGTCTCCCACGTACGGGGGGACACGGAAGGCAAAAATGTAGGACTCGTGGTCCGACTTGGGCTATTGGGACATAGGCACCATTATGAACGAAGGAGCCCCGGGACGATAATTTGACAGCGGCGGCTGCGGACACGGCAGCTGCGATGAACTTCACTCCTCCCTGGTGTTAGGGCTCAAGGCCTCCTGGCCCTGCGGTTTCTTCGATGGCGTGGATTATTTCATCGGTGCTGCTGCCTGTTGACGCGCTAAAGGTGAAGCAGTGCGCCTTGGGTGGGGGCTCAGGGAACGCCATCCTCGTTGAGTTAGACGGCTACACTCTAAAAACGTTTACACCCTTTGAGGTGTATATCTGCCACACAACAATAATCGTCATTTGCCTTGCTTGCGTTTCCATTCCTGAAGACGCTGCGCCCGCTACTTTCCTGTCGGCAATGCAATGTCATGCTGATAACGCGCATCCCGGTAGTTACTGGGAGGTACCGGGTTCGCAGCGTTAAAGAAAGGATATGCGGACAAGACATATGACGTTTATTGTTGTGTGACAAGAGACGACTAAAAGGGTTTAAACTTTTCTTACACTCTAAAACAAAATTACACCCTTTGGCTTGTATCTTTTCACACAACAATAAACGTCATCTGTCTCGTCCACATTTCCTTTCTTTAACGCTGCGAGCCCGGTACATCCCAGTAACGAACGGCATGCGCGTTATCAGCATAACATAGCATTCCCGACAGGAAAGTAGCGGGCGCGGCGTTTTCAAGAAAAGAAACGCAAGCGAGGCAGATGACGATTATTGTTGCGTGGTGTGTACCTTTGTCTGAGAGTGCACAGTGTAGGTGTTGCCCTGGCTACCACGGCGGGACGCCTGGGCGTTGCTCACGTTGGTCGACCGCTCGAAAGGCACGCTTATCCCTGGACAAAACTCCCGGCGTCGGCGTTCCGAGTCGGACGTCGTTTCGCCTCGCCTCGCGGAACCTCGCCTACCCAAGCCCTCCATCTGGCGCAAGGAAGCTACGGAACTAATTGATATTCTCAAGATAAAATCGTATAAAAATCGCAATGTACGACTTTCGCACAACCTACAGACGTGATAACGCCGGTTTGTAATTTGAATATACGAGGAAACCTAATGCTGTAACGCTAAAACTGAAAAAAAAACGCACAAGCCCCTTTTCCAGCGTTTCTACTATTCATAGAGCGGTTATGGCCTCCCAGATGTGCGCGCGCAATCTCAAAGGCCATAAAGCGGCACGTCCGGTTCCTTGCAACACCTCCAGATGGCGCTCGCCTCCGCCGCACCGCGGCAAACGCAGGAGGTAGCGTTTCTACCCGAAGGCTCGCGTTCGTGCATAGCGTTCGCCACCAGCGTTTCCCAGTAAACACTATGGCTACATAAGCAGCAGTTTTTTGGGAAGCGTGAGAAATAGTCAAGCATCTTTAAATGTCAGCGTGTTCCACTCTTAAAGGCGAAGCTTTGCGTCCTCGATATTTTTTTTCAAACGGAATCAATGCGGAACTAGCGTCGTCTGTGACATCATCTGTGAACCCGTGTCAATAACGTGAAAAATGCGAAATTGTGGGACTGCCTAACGAAGCGCTTTCAATAACATTAGCCTAAATATAAATACTGTCTATCAACAACATTGAGAGAGTGGAATAATTCAAACTCTGAGTCGTCCCCGCGTGGTATTTTATTATTGTGATTGTAACTATATATGGGCACTAGAGGCTCATTTTTTGCTGTCGCCTTCGACGTCACCGTGATGTTCCGTATAAAGTCCAAGGCTGAGAACACCGTCACCAGGCGCTGTACGCTGTATGTGCGAGTTAAAGCGGGCGAGGGAAAAACGACAATCGCGGCTCAATTTCGCCCGCGCTAAATGGAAGAAAGCGGGGTGGAAGCGCGCCGTCCTCCGTCGCCCATTAGGCACCCAACTTTGCGAGGCACCGGGAAGGGAGGAGGTGTTCTACTCCGGCTACAACTGCGCATATGGCGGCTGCGCGTGGTCGCGCGGCCGTATATTGAGAGCAATCTGCGTTGGTGGGTCGGCGGCTCGTAACTTTGTGCGTGCTGTGTGTTCTCAGTGCTCAGTTTGCGTTGAAGCGATAGACAGCACTAAAGTCACTTCGCTCGGTGCTGCTGCCGCGTTTCCTCACGTTAGCGTTTTTACAGCGAGTATGCGCGGACATCGAGTGTGATGTATTCATGTTTGCTTGTTCACGTTTGCTTGATTTAGTCGACAAGCGAACGTTTACAAGTTGATACGGCCGATAATACTATCCCCACATCGTATGACTGTCTGCTGATTTGATATCGCAATCAATGATTCGCCTTTCGGGCGAAGCTGACTTTTTCTTTAAAGTCAGCTTTGAAGTACACTTTTCAAGGAACTACGCACGTGCAGATACCTTCTAAACCGTGCGAAGATTCCTATATGCACGCCATCGCCTGTAGCGGCGCAATCTCGTAATTTACCTCGTTAACTTGACGTAGGACTTCATAGGGCACCGCGTAGCGAGAGAGAAGCTTCTGGGAGAGGCCAACCCGACGACATGGTGACGAAAGGAGCACCTGGCGCGAACTTAAGATCGCGATGGAACCGGTCGTAACGCTCGTAACGTAACGGTCGTAACGCTGCGAGGCTAATAAACGAGATTGGGCGACTTGACGTGCCATACGAGCGCGATCGATGACTTCACGAGCGTACTCAGTTGCAACATGTGGCACAGAAGGGAGGACGGTGTCAAACGGCAATGTGGGGTCGCGACCATACAAAAGATAAAAGGGTGAATATCCAGTGGTGTCATGTCGGGACGAGTTATACGCGAACGTCACGTAGGCCAGCGTGTTGTCCCAGTCGCGGTGATCGTTGGAGACGTACATCACAGCATCTCTGTGATTGTTCGGTTGAGACGTTCTGTAAGACCGTTTGTTTGTGGATGGTAGGCAGTGGACAGCTTGTGCTCAGAGGCACAAGAGCGGAGGAGGTCGTCGACAACTCGAAACAAGAACGAAGTAACTGTCGAGGTGCACCGTGGTGGAGAATGACGTCGTGGAGGAGAAAATCGGCGACGTCTGTTGCGCAACTAGTCAGCAACGCCTTTGTTATCGCGTAGCGTGTCGCGTAATCAGTAGCGATGGCGACCCACTTATTCCCTCTAGTCGTCGTCGGAAAAAGGCCAAGCAGGTCAAGGCCTACGCGAAAGAGCGGTTCAGAGGGATCTTCAATTGGATGGAATCGTCTGACAGGTGGCAGGCGAGGTTTCTTCCGGCGCTGATACAATTCGCAAGTGGCGACATAACGACGTACGGAGCGGTAGAGACCCGGCGAGAAGAACCGGCGTTGTACGAGGTCGTAAGTACGCAAAACGCCAAGAGGTCCCGCCGTCGGCGCATCGTGAAGTTATTCGAGAGCGACGGATCGCAGATGACGAGCAACCTAGGGCCGTCAGGGTTGATATTGCGGCGGTAGAGGATGTCGTTGTGCAAACGAACATGCGGCATGTGGCGTCAGTGCTGCCAGACTGCACTCCGGCGATGATGGACTGTGAGGATTCGTCGCGTTGTTCGGCGCGCATATTGGTCATGTCAGTAAAAGCCATCACGCAGGTCACCGGATCATGCGCAGCAGGATCCACGGGGTGGCGTGAGAAGCAGCCAGCGTCCTTGTGCAGACGTCCAGACTTATAGTTGACAGCAAACGAAAATTCCTGGAGCCGCAAAGCCCAGCGACCAAGCCGTCCTGTCGGGTCCCGGAGGGAAGACAGCCAGCAGAGTGCGTGGTGGTCTGTATACAATGACCGAAAACGTGCGGCCGTACAAATATGGCCGGAACTTGGCGACAGCCCAAACTAAAGCCAAGCACTCCCAATCGGTGAAGGAATAATTTCTCTCGGCAGGGGACAGCAATTTGGTGCGTTGATGCCTCCTATAGAAGACGCATCATCCCCAGAGCCATTGTTTTTCATCGCTTGTAATAAGCCTGTACATATTAAATAGATCAGACAAGCGTTCGCATGCCGCCATTCCTACCTTCTGTATTTTTCTTTCGTGACTTCACGAAACCGCGAAAACTCATATTGTCAAAGTGACGTGTACGCGTTAAAGACGCAATAATATGCCCAACAACACTGAATTTCTTTCTGAATAGTTGGAGGCTGCCCCGTTCCTAAAGGAATAGAAGATGGCTGCCCACGGATTGCTCTGGCAATAGCTACTGAAAGCGGCCGCGTAGAATGGATTTATTTGCGTATAATAAACATTTTTCCGTGGCATATTGTTAGCGAGCCCTTTCGGCACGTATGCAACATCACTTTGCCAACTCTTCTTTTCCGGCATTTTTAACGTTCCGTTGCACGACGCCGCGATTTTAGACCACTCACCCCAAGCTATCCATGTAGGCAATGCTATTCGCTTTGAAAGCACAAAAAAGTGACCTCCCACAAACGACGTGCGGGTTTTATTGGGCTTTCCAAACAACGCTGCGGGTTACCGCCCGATGCTTGCGTCGCTGGTTAGGAAATTTGACGTCAGGAGATTAGAATAAAAACAGACTAGGATAATTTGACGTCATACGGCCCCTGCATATGCGGTGAGGCTAGTTATATAGGCTTGTTGGTAGGTCATCTTGTAATATATTCTAGCGGAGACAGAACCACACGGACAGAGGAAACACATGAGACAACGCACAACGCTCAACTTCCGACGTGTCTCCTCGCACTGATCTCCAGAAACTGCTGTTGCGCACTCCAAAACAAATTTAAACTTTAAAACATTTTTAAATTACGAAACATGCGCATGTTTTGATACTATAAAGATAGCTCAATAGTACCATAATGCGCAAGCTTCTTCTTTACATTTACAAAATTATGCGGCTTACGGGGGGGGGGGGGTCACAAAATCTGGCAGCCGGCAACCTTGAAAGTCGCACCAGGCGTGTTTTCGAAATCCCGGTCGTGTGAAATGAGCTTTCTGTAACTCTTATTGCGGCAGGTGTGACTGCACCAATTTTTTTTCACTCCAGTCGCAGCATGTGAAACAGCCTTTTTTTTTCAACGTTCGCACGCACCGGCGCACCGTGAACTTCAGAGGCCACGTGAAAGCTTCGTGGCGGCAGCGCTAGGTGGCACTGAGTGTTCTTGGAAAAGCGCGAAATGGGAGTCCCACTGCAGCACTCTCCTCATACTTAACTCGTTTCGACGGTGGCAACACATTGTGTCGCTATATATATTCAACGCTAACGCAATCGAGAAATACGTTGACAGGGATCGCGAGACGGGTTCGGCCGCAATTTCTTTTTTATTTATTATTAATTGGAAATGTTGAAAACGAGCACAAAAGGTCACTAGATTCTGGACAACGCCGCCTTAAAGTTCATGCACCAATGCAGCTCGCCAGGGTGTAATAAATTCTGAGGGAATTTGCACCGGCCTAGTTCAGCCAAAGACTGAACTAAGCGAGTTTCAGGAAATTTCAATGAATACCCAAATACGAAAAAAAAATGTTTAATTTCCTAATGTCACACTGACGTGCCAGTGCGGGTGTGTCGGTTCGAAATTCCAAAGTGGAACTTTGACCATCGTTATCTTTTCTAATAACCAACTTGTTACCTCTAAATAATCGAAAACGGTGTTTTAAAAAAAAACTTTAGTCTTTAACTGACTTAGTGTGTACGTATATTTGTGATCTTTGCTTCGAAAGTTGTGTTCAGGAGCTTTTCTTGTTTCTTTGTTGTTGTTCTTTGTTTTTTGGTGGGTGTAAAATGCGCATTATTGTACAACGTTGAAGTTTTATTTACGTGTTAGCCTTTTTTGTTGCGGAAGCTGCTTAGGAACAGTTTATTGCTCTATAATTCATTTTAATCCTACCCCAAGGGATGGCTTTAAGTTTTCTTGCACGCACGTGTGTGCGTATGTCTGTAAAGTTCGCACGTTTCAAATATGCAGATTTTTTTCCTTCGAAAGCTCGATTCTCCATTGTAAACTTCTGTATTGTCGATTTTCTATGTTCTCAAGTGAGAGTGGCAGTATTTCTGTTACGTTTTGCGCCAGGCGTGTCGAAAAGGATCAGACAAGTTCCGGGTGAACGACGTTTATTAACCCATGCTTGTGGGTTGAGGCTCGACAAGAAAGAGGGCCGCTAGCAAGGAGCACTCTGCTTTTAACATTTAGCGGCGCATGCGCACTTCGCAGAGTGCTCTTATCACGATGAGCGCCAGCCGACACAACACCACCTCCCCTTTTAATGGAGCGCACAGTCACTCAGAGTCCAGCTTCCGGCGGGCGACGATTTCGCATGGGGTAGCGTCTTGCCTCGGTGGGTGCTGGTGTTGCCTGTTGCGCAACCGGAGTTACCATGGGCGGTTGTGGACTGGAAGGCACTGGTGCGCCGGCAGTCTCGGGATAAAACAGGAACTCGCTGGTCGTAACTTCGCCAGCTGTTCCATGCCTAGGGGTAACGTCCTCTGCAGGCCTCTGTAGCAGCTGATCCTGGTGACGACGCCAGGTGAAGGTGCCCCTCGGGGTGGTTGCACGTACTTGGAAAGAGAGAGGTCCTGTTTGAGCAACAATCGCAGCGGGAGCCCACTTTGGTTTTCCAGAATAATTACGTGCTAACACGCTGTCACGGTGAAGTCTGCCATGACCACGGGTGAAGAGGTGCGTTGATTGGAGCGTTACGTTGCTCTTGACAACTAGCGCAGCTTTTGATACGAAGTTCGAGGTCCGCCTCAAGAGTTGGCCACCACACGTAGCTGCGTGCTAGTTCTTTGCTGCGCACGATGCCGGGATGGCCGTCATGGAGTTCGTCCAGAACGAACCCTTGCAGCTTTGCAGGCACGACTACTCTTGCGCCCAGCATGACGCATCCCTGATGCGCCGTCAGTTCATTGCATCTGCGAAAAAAAGGCTTCAACTGTTCATCCTTGATCGACGCGGGCCATCCCACATTTGTGAATTCCTTCACTTGACAAAGAATTCGGTCTTTACATGTGGCAGCCGCGATATCTCGACTAGAAACAGGCAACGAGTTCAATCGCAACGAATAAAATGTTTCTTCTGTTTCTTTGGTTTCCGCTTCAAGATCTGGCAGAGGCAGACGCGAGCAGAAATCGGCTTCCGCGTGCTCGCTCGATTTCTTGAAGATAAGATTGTAAGAGTAGGCTGCCAATGTAACGGCCCAGCGTTGCAAACGAGCAGCTGCGATGGTGGGAATACCGGTTGTCGGGCCCAATATTGTTTGAAGAGGCTTATGGTCTGTGACCAAGGTGAATGAGCGCCCATAAAGGTAGAAGTGGAACTTCTTTACACCGAAAATGATGGCTAACGCTTCTTTCTCCAGTTGACTATTTCTTTTCCGCTTCAGATAGCGTTCGTGAAGCGTAAGGAATGGGCCGTGCCCTTCCGTCATCGTAGACATGAAATAGGACTGCTCCTACGCCATACTGAGACGCGTCGCATGACAGCCTAAGTTGTCTTTCAGGGTCATAGTGTGCGAGCGTAGGTGGTTGTGCCAATAGCGCTTTCACTTGGTTGAACGCTTTTCTAGCATGCTCGTCCCAGTGCCACGCTACCTTTTTTTGCAGAAGTCTGAAAAATGGTTGAGCTATCGTTGCTAGCTGGGGCACGAACTTGCTGTAATAGTTGACAACGCCCAACAAAGACTGAAGCTGCTTTTTTGATTTCGGCTCTGGTGCCTGGATAAGTGCGTCAACTTTTTCTGACAATGGGCAAATGCCTTCAGCGCTGATTTTGTGCCCAAGGTAGTGAAGTTCGCTTTGAAAAAACGAGCACTTCTCTTTCTTTACCCTGACACCTCGGCTTTGAAGACGCTCCAGCAGCGCTTCGAGATTAGCTAAGTGGTCTTCTAGTGTTTTCCCAGTTACCAAAATATCATCTAGGTAGCAGCAAACACCCTTGAGGTCCTTGAACATAGTGTCCATTATCTTTTGGAATATCCCCAGCGCGGAAGCGATTCCAAAAGGTAATCGGTTGACGACAAACAATCCCTTGTGGGTGTTCAAGGTTAGGTATTGCTTTGAGACATCAGACATGACCACTTGCCGATAAGCGCGGTTCAGGTCAATCTGAAAAATGTGTGCCTCCAGACAGAGCCGCGAATAAGTCATCGACCTTCGGCAACGGGCAGCGCGTGACGTCAAGGCACGGATTCACTGTCACCTTATAATCGCCACAGAGGCGTATGCCACCGTCTTTCTTGATAACGGGTACCACCGGCGTTGCGTAATCCGATGTGGCAACGGCCGTTATGATGCCCATTTTTTCCCATCTTCGAAAGTTCAAGCTCAACCGCCTTTTGCAGTGCGAACGGCACGTTTCTTGCTTTGAGAAACTTCGGTGCCCGATTAGGCTTGAAATACAGCTCGGCCCTTTCTTCTGTAATCATGCCTAACTCATCTTTAAATAGAGAGTCGTACTTTGCGATCAAGGCGTGCAGCCTTTCCTCTAAACGACAAGAAAAAGGCAGCTCTAACCTTGGCAGATGGTGGACGTTCCAGATTTTGTTCCACTCCAGCCTAATTGCCTGAAGCCATTCCCGACCCAGCAACGGTGGCCCCTCCTGGTCGACGACGTATAGAGGAAGGCTCGCCGTGTTGCCACCGTGCTGCACCTTGACTTGCAGGACGCCTTTTGGGATCACCAGGGCTCCTGTATAGGTGCGGAGCTTCACTTCTGTCGGGTTGAGCCTGGCTGATGAAAGAAATTGGCGGTATTGTTTGAAAGGCATGACTGTGACGGCGGCACCTGTATCTAGCTCCATATGGACTGTCACATCATTTACTTTCATCGGTACCAGGATGGGCTCAATACTGGGAGCAGATACGCCCCTTACGGCTACCACTTCCGAGCGGGATACCACCGATAGAGTTTTTACAGTGTCCTTGATGGGGCGTTTCCCCCGCGACTGGCCGGAGGGGCTACGGCAAACTCGTTGCAGGTGTCCCCTTTTGTTGCACTTAAAGCATTTGTCATTTACGTGGGGACATGCTTTGCCGGAATGTTTCGGCGACCCGCAGCGAAAACATTCGTGCGACTTGACACTCGAAGTCGCCTGTACCTTATGCATGGGGTTGGCTGTAGACACACCTGTACGGGCTTCCGCAGTGCTTTTTGTTGCCGCCTCCATAGCCACAGCGCGCTCTACCGCTCCCTGAAACGTAAGCTTGCTATCCTCGGTGAACAGCACTCGCTGTATATCCTCTCTTAACAGGCCGCAGACGAAGAGATCCCGGAGGGATTCATCTAAGGCGCTTCCAAAATCACAGGTTCGTGCTAGCTTCCGTAGCTCGGCAACGTAATCAGAAATGGACTCGCCTTCGACTTGCTGCCTCCTGTGGAACTTCGCTCGCTCGCCAATGACCGATGGTTTCGGCGACAGATGGTCCCCCAGCGTCTTCGTTAGTACCTCGAAGCTCTTGGCAGAAGGCAGCTCCGGGGCAACCAGTGATTTCAGAAGACTATAGGTACTGGGGCCTATGATGCTCAGGAATGCATGTACTCTGTCACCTTCGGGAACGCGGTTGACGATAAGAAACGACGTCAGCCGTTCTTCGTACGACGCCCAGTCATTCGTGGAAACGTCGAATGGTTCCATCTGGCCCAGTTGAGCAGCAAACTGCGTCGAACCTGCACTGGCTTCTTCGTTCATGATATCAGTCAGCGAAGAAAAGAAAAAGCAGCACTCTTCAATCGTCGATACTGAACAGAGGCTGAATGCCGAGAACACTTGCCTTCCTTGACGCTGCGCAACTCTTCAAAATCCCATCTTCGTCACCACGTGTTACGTTTTGCGCCAGGTGTGTCGAAAAGGATCAGACAAGTTCCGTGTGAGCGACGTTTATTAACCCATGCTTGTGGGTTGAGGCTCGACAAGAAAGAGAGGGCCGCTAGCAAGGGGCACTCTGCTTTTAACATTTAGTGGCGCATGCGCACTTCGCAGAGTGCTCTTATCACGATGAGCGCCAGCCGACACAACAATTTCCAATAAATAAATAAATAAATAAATATTGAGAGCACTGGGACCGCGCAGCACAAATGTGTAGTCGGCGGGCTTTGTTTATGACCCAGAAAACATAGTCGCGTATTACGTAGGAATATAAATACTGACGAATCGGACGTTTCCCAGAGGGCTCTACAATGCTCTCGTTGGTAGTTCGTCGTTTGCTCTAGGCGCCTGAATCACGAAAAGATTGCCGAAAATCAGCGGGTGCGCGACAAGGCGAAGGGACCATTTCGTCCAGGCTGTTTTACAGCCACAACACGCCTGATCACAATCGGACACAACCAGCAAAGGATAATGAATATGGCGTCGAAGAAACCTGCAACGACTCGCGTGAGGCCATAAGACTTGCAAGAAAACAACACATGGCAACCGTAAGAGCTAGGATAACACGCAGTCAATACCAGGGACTGTATAATTTTCTCATAGGTAAACAGGCTTTACCCCGCCGTCACCACCAGGGTTTTGTCCTGAAGCCGGACGTTGTCGAACGATGGATGTTCTACACCAGTATTAAAAGAACAGCAATTTGAAATGGCAACGACAGCGGCCTCGCAAGCAACCGTGAGGACAGATGGCGAAAAGAAGTAAATCTACGAGGTGCTGGAAGCTCAAGAACGCCTCGATTGCCAAATATCCTGCCTCCCAACGGCCTGGCACCTAATTTCAGACGCAAAGAACTACGAGAGCTGAATCCAATCAGCGGCTCACAGCCGGCGGTTCCTGCTTGACTCCATCCTAGAGCTAACCATAGAAAGCGACTTCGTACACTGAAGAACACTGTGACAGCAGCCCGAATTATTTCCTTCTCATAAATACCTTCGCCGAAACCGCATAATCAGTCGTCCGTATGCCTGAGTAAACACATCTATATATATGCCTGGTGTTTCAGCGAACACTTTCAAATTTCAAATTGCCTGCGGCAGGCAGCACAATTCTAGGCCATGACTGGTCTACTCGAAGCGGCAGACACTACTTGTACAAAAAAAATTGAAATGCGTACTCGACTAAACAGCAAAATTTTACCAATTAAGTTTTTACCTTATTACCTTATGGCACATATTGCAATTTACAAATTCTAGCCGGCGAGTTGCCAAGGCGGATCCACTTGGAATGAATTCTCAGGATGGCACCAGTTTCATTTGCTTTGCAAGTAATAGTATTATTTGCTTTGCAAGTAATAATACTTTGTGGAGAAATGGATCGGCGTTCCAGGTTCTTTTGTGCTTCAATGCATAAAACGACGTTTTGTTAGGAACGTAAGTCGAAAGACAGGGCATTTTTACAGCAAGTTTGACGATGCATATATCGTTAATGGTGACATCCACACAATATTTATTCAGTGGATATGCTTTACAGTATCATCCCATAGAACTTGTAAATTGCAGTATGTGCCATTGGGTAATTAGTTAAAACTTAGTTAGTTTTTATTAACTCGTCGATGATGCATTTCATTTTTATGTGAAAATAATGTCCGCCTCTCGAGTAGGCCAGCTCATGACTAGACTTGTGCTATCGGCCACAGGGAATTTTTAAAATGCTTTGAAACTGTTGGCTTTGTCTTTTCCCTCTTTTTTTTTGGATACTGCACTGGCTGCCTTTTCTTTGTGGAGGGAATCCGAAAATCTGCTTTCAAAATTCACTTCGTCTACCTTTCTCTTTTTCTTCGTATTTCAGCAACAATTCCCAAATATGCCGCTGCAGTGTCGGCTGACGTGCAGTGAACCGCAGGAGTTGTACGGTGGCCACAGATACTACATACATCACGCTCTCGAAGGAATCCCTTGCCACAGTCAGTACCCTAAAGCAGCGCATATACAGCTCGACATGCCACTCACGTTTTTGCTCACGGTCAAGAAATGTAATATATGTACTTTTTCTGTCACGTGCGCCAACCCAGAGAAACGGCTTTAACCACGACTTGTACGACACGAAGGTGCGTGACCACTTGCTAAATAACCAAGCACTTTGACGTAATAATTCTGCGGAAACCCATAAGGCAGAGAGGAGTAATTAATGAAAGGAAAATCAGACGTCCACAAGTTCGTAGCAATTGCTACAAAGGAAACCTAACGGGTTCCTCGAAAGAAAAGCCTCGTAGTTGAAGAAAAATTCGTCCTGGTCTGGGACTCGCACCTGGGACCACCGCCTTTCCGGGGCAGCCGCCCTGCTATCTGAACTAGCGGCGGTGGTCCCGGGTTCGAGTCCCTGACCAGGACGAATTTTTCTTCAACTGCGAGGCTTTTCTTTCGAGGAACCCGTATAGGTTTCTTTTGTAGCACCTGCTACGAACGGGTGGATGTTCGATTTTCCCTTTATTATTAAGCAAGCAATGAGGGTAGTCTGGACTGCTGATATTTCGACCTGGCACACTACCTCGTTTCAATTTCTGCTCCAGTAGCATGGTAACTGTCCCATCATAATGCAGACGCCTACATCACGTTTATTATAAGGGTGCTTTGTAACGTTAACGAAACTTTTATCACTCTTCTGAGGAATATAGCACAAATCTATTCATTGAGCAGGATTACTCGAACAGGCAGACAACACTTGCACTAGAGATCAGAATACATGATCGATAAAAAAAAAATTCACTAATCCTTTTTAAATAACTACTCCAGCAGGCAAATTGCAATATACAATTCGAAGCCAGAGGTTTCACAAGGCAGCTCCACTCGGAAGAAATTTTGAAACTAGCATGAGTATTGAAATTAGCGCTGTTAAACTTCTGGCAAAAAATGCAGCGTTTTTCCACTTACTTCTTTAAAAAATGCCTTTTGTAAACATTGACGTTCCGAAATTACTTTAACTCCCACCTTTGTGCACGTGTCATAGTCAGCACTCGCTCCAAGTTGATATGGGTGCCGAAGTCACAGGCTGCAATTTCTAAGGCACAATATGAGCCGTAAAGTAATGAGTTGAATGAGCAAAAAGCGCAACTCTAGAAATCAGTAATTTAATCATTCTGGTTTATAGTGCAAACATTACCCGCCTCTGATGATAATGTAACTCAAGAAGTAGAGTCGTGCTACATGCCATGGGCGATTTCTTAAAAATTATGTGAAGGATAAAAAAAAACACCCCGCAATAAAGCAGATGATTTTTTGCCCCATGACAAGGCACTCTGCGGTAGGCGCTCCTGTCACGCTTCATTAAGGGCCTCTTCATCTAGCAGCTAAGCAGATCTAACGCACATGTTGGATCTATGTGAAGTGGAGCTTTACTTAAAGCGTTATAAAAATGCTATATTGCTAACGGCGACGAGTACAATTTCGCCTGCTTTCATACTATGCAACGTGTAACCTAATGCAATATTTATGTTCATGCCGCACGAAGGTGACAACATTATTCTCATGCAATTTTTATATTTTTGCATTACACTGTTCACAGCTATGCCAAAATGCAAACACCGAATAAGGCAGACTCATAACGTGAAATGCTACGCAGCAATGTCACGAGTACGTAGACGATGTACGATGCTTGTCGAGATCATATCTGTTTTAGAGAGAGAGAGAGAAACTTTGTCCAAACGGCTCATTCTGAAGGGTTAACCAAGAATAGACCCGCATCGAGTGGCTCATAACCAACGCCTAATTAAAAAAGGAACAAATTTAAAGAGACGCTCAGTATTTTGTGCTATTTCATTAGGAGTTCGGTATTCTTCAAAGGTATCTACGAGCCAATGTCACGTGTTCTGTTTTATGCAGGAATTATTTTAAGGCGTTCAGGATTTGTTGAGAATTTTGGGATATCTTTTTCTGTCTGTCTGTCTGTCTGTCTGCCCATACCTCTCTTTCACGTGCCCAGTGACCCACGCTGTCTATTAGATTGGACCACTTAATATATGCTGGTTGCTGCCATGCAGAGGAGACAACATGGGCCACTCGGTATGTGGCACTGGTTATGTGTGTATATCGAACAATTAAAGATATTACGTCGACCTCCTTATTAAACACTCTGCAAGCAGATATTACTGCATTGTATCTGTCTCTGTCTTGTTATTTCCATCATCAGAATCATCACAATGACCATCATAATAATCACCGTAACATATAATACATATCATCAAAAATTATACTGTCATCATGAACGATTGCTAATTGACGTAACGTCTCAAATGATGGAGGCACGACCAATCTTTATATATATATATATATATATATATATATATATATATATATATATATATATATATATATATATATATATATATTGACGCGTGTCTTCTCCGCAGACGACAACGACGAGGGTGGCATTAAGGGACTCCGCCTAGCGGATGGATGAGATTGGGTGAGGACGGAAAAGACGTGCGTCTGTGCCGTTTGTTTTTGAACAGGTTGTCCTGTTGTTCTTGAAGAACGTCTCCCTGTCTTCTGTCCGCGTTGTACGGCAACAGTGGTGGAGGCGCTGGGTAGTGAGTTCGCTTGATGCTCCGGAGTCCTTCTGGGAGCCGTTCATCTAGCCCGGACGCATTGCCACCAGTTACGACACCCGTGCATCGCTTTAGTCGTCGACTGCTAGGCCTTGCCCCGGAGTTTTCCCCTCTGCAACCACCTCTCTCCGGGAGCTGCACACATCTCGCAATGGCCGAAACCAGCTCACCGCAAGCGCCCCAAAGTAGCCGGTTTCCCAGTCCACAACAGGTAACCGTTCTGCATCCACTGGTTCCCGATCGCTGTCGCGATGCAGTCTTCGAAGACATTGAAGACTGGCTTGACAAGAATGAACGCGTTGCACAGATTAACCAGTGGACTGACGACAGTGGCCGCACTTGGTACGAGAACCGTGAAGCTAGCCTGACGACATGGAATAACTTTCGGCAGAAACTGATACTTTTGCAAGTGTCGACCAACGTGACCGCGCCAAGCAGATGATGGAGCTACGAGTGCAACAACCCAATGAGTCGGTCACAATGTTCGCCGAGGACATGACCCGCCTCTTTCGTAGAGCCGACCCGAACATGACCGACAATAGGAAGTTGCTCTACCTCATGCGAGGTGTAAAAGAGGAGTTCTTTGCGGGCTTGTTCGGAATCCACCAGTCACCGTCGCTGACTTTATCAAAGAGGCTACGGCTATTGAGCGGGCCCTTCATCAACGGTGCAGGTAGTACGATCGACTGTCCACCAGCACTGCAATCAATGTCGCCGCGGGGACTGCCGAGTACCAGAATTCCTTGCGTGAATTGATCAGAGAGCTTGTCAGAGAGGAAGTGCAAAAGATTCTGACACCGACATTGGATAGACCCGTAGCATCAATCATCGAAGTGGTGCGCGACGAAATCAGGCAGGCGTTCCCGGCAGCCGATCTTCAAGACCACCAGCGTCCCATGACTTACGCCGCCACTCTCCGATGTCCACCACCCGTCACAACCACACCGCCATACCACCAGTATCCGACAGCCGCTCCTTGGTCGCCGCCGCAAGAGGATGCTTCGAGGCGCGCACCCGTTATGTCGCTGCAGTCACACCAGCAGCCGTCGTTCGCCGCCCCTTGGTCAACGCCGCAAAACGACACTACGGGACGGCCGCCATTTCGGAGAACCGACGAATGGCGCACCGTCGATAGGCGATCATTTTGTTTTCACTGCGGAGGCGCCGGCTATATTTCGCGTAGTTGCTGGCATCGCGACACATCATTTCGACCTCATCGTCCGTAGTCCTATGGTCGACGCGCAAATGACGATTCCATGCTACGCCGCGACGACGCTACTTTTCGGAAACCTCCAAAAGCGCACCCGAATGACAAATCCGTGCCCAATGATAACTCCGATTTCGGCCGTCGGTCGCGTTCTCCAACCCCTCCATGTCAGATGGCTTCACCTACTGGACGTACTTTTGCTGACCTCCGAGGACGAAGGTCGCCCAGTCCACGCAGGGGAAACTGAAGGCGGCGACTTCTGGGGGTAAGGTTGCAGGCCCGCCGCAAGACAATAAAAAGCCCCCAACACTCCCGCTGCAGAACGCTGTGAACCCGATAAAAACCGAAGAAATTGTGAGCGCCGACATTGATGTTTTGGGGGACGGACAGCCAGTGACAGCGTTACGACACTGGTGCCGACTTCTCTATGATGAGTCAGGAACTCGTCCTCCGCCTGAAGAAAGTAAGGACGCCATGGACGGGACCTCCCCTAAGGACGGCAGCCGGCCAATTACTGATGCCTACTGGAAGATGTACTTCTAGAATTAATATTGGGGATTGTTCTTTCGTGGCCGCTTTCATCGTTCTGCCTGTGTGCTGTAGAGATTTGAATATTGCAATGGATTTTCTGAAAGAATATGGCACCGTAATTAACATCCCGCATCACATGGAGACGTTTTGTAAGAGTCCTGGTTTAGTCTGTTGCTTATCGCCGCAACACCACTCCTTTCGTCTAACAGAAGACGACGTTGTCATCCCACCTCGATCATGTATACCCTCGTTTCGGTAGCATGTGACGTACCGTTTCATTGCAAAAACGTTGCCGACCAAATAACCAAGTTGTTGCTCACTCATGGTATCTCGGTCGCACGAGGAATCGTAAATGTCACCGACGGGTGCACGAACCTGTTGCTAACAAATTTTAGCACAGAGCGACGGCGCCTTCCGAAGGGCACGGCTGTGGCTTATTTTGACGGTGTTGCGGATGTCCGCGGCTGCAGTTCGCTACTCGAAGAAGCGCCTACGCAAGACCCAGCTCCTGTACTTGACGTCAGCACTGCTTTGTCGCCGCACGAACGAGAGCGCCTTCTTACGCTACTGGCCAAATTCGGCGACTGTTTTGCGTCGACGTCCAGCGTGGGTCGGACACCTCTAACAAAGGACCGAATAATTACAGAGGATATGGCACAGCAGCCGAGGTGGCGCGCCTTTTCATTGAGCATGTTGTGCGGCGACACGGCGCACCAACCGTCGTAATAACAGAGCGAGGAACTGCATTCACGGCTGCACTTTTAGATAACGTCTTGCTGCTAAGTGGAACGGCTCATCGGAAGTCAACCGCCTACCATCCACAAACCAACGGATTAACAGAACACCTAAATAAAACAATTGAAGGCATGCTCTCCATGTAAATGGATGTTGAACAGAAAAATTGGGACGACATCCTACCTTATGTCACCTTTGCATATAACACGGCGAAACAAGAGACAACGCGCAAGACTCCGTTCACCCTTATTCACGGACGGGATGTACGAATGATGTTGGATGCTATGCTTCCCCACGACTTTGACGACACTGATACGGACGCCGATGTGTTTACGCAACGCGCAGAAGAGGCTCGGCAGCTCGCACGCTTGCGGATCTGCCAGCAGCAAGACTACGACACAGGGCGCTATGATCTTAACCGTCGAATGGTAATCTATGACGTCGGCGACAGAGGGCGGGTTTGGACACCCATACGGAAACGAGGCCTCTCCGAGAAGCTGCTAAAACGATACTTCGGACCATATCCAGTATTACGCCGACTCAGTGATGTCACGTACGAGGTCGTCCCCGATAGTCCCAATTGTACGCGGCGCCGCACGCACCGTCCTGAACTTGTGCACGTTGTGCGCATGAAGTCGTATGTGAGCGAATAACTATGCGAGAGACTCTTACTTCCGCGAGTGACATTTCTGGTTTCGCATCGGGGCGATGCTCTTTTAGGCAGGGACAAATGACGCGTGTCTTCTACGCAGAAGACAACGACGATGGCGGCATTAACGGACTCCGTCTAGTGGGTGGCTGAGATTGGGTGAGGACGAAGAAGACGTGCCTCTGTGCCGTTTGTTTTTGAACAGGTTGTCCTGTTCTTGAAGAACGTCTCCTTGTCTTCGGTCCACGTTGAACCGCGACTATTTATATATATATATATATATATATATATATATATATATATATATATATATATATATATATATATATATATATATATATATATATTAACGTAGAACAGAGGTGCGCTCATTAGCACTACTGTGGGACAAAAGATAGCCCATATTTAAGCCCGTCTTCTGTAGCGTTCATTCGGCGCGCACATAACCTTCATGTACATATGAAATTTGGCGGATGTACATTTGGCGGATGTACAAGTACATCCGCCAAATTCCGATCAACCTAGCAGCAGTACGCAGCAACTACGCCAAACTCTGGGAAGCCGGCAAAGCAAGCTTCTCTTTAAGATGTTTACGTGTCCGATTGTTCAATTGAAGCACGATGCCATATACACATGAGCCCGCCCTTTCATTGGCGAAGTACAATAAGTAAGTCATCATGCCGGTCGTTGACATATTATGGCCGTTGTCTTGCCCCTGTCTTCACACGCTGGACTGTGTGGTTTACAAGAACATTTTCGTCCACCGGGTAAAGCTTCGCAGAAACGCAAGCGATGCTCGACAGCTAGCTACCTGCAAAATTCTTCCCGTAATGTGGTTTCCCATACTGCGTGCGATCTGTAAATTTATTCTAAAAATATGTTTTCATTGGTGTTTTGCCTCAGTTATGTGATAGCTTTGGAAGGCGTTAAGAATGGTATTTTTCTTCAATTTGTGCGTGATTACTGTGTTTTCTGAAGGTATAAAGGCAGAAGTGCTCGTAGGAGCACTGTTTCTTCTTTTACATGTCAGTGTTCATCCGTATTACTGATCCAGCCGACAGGCTTTAAAGAAAAAAGTCGTTCACATAACAAAATGTACTTCCGTGCCTATAATCATTTCGTCTGTTCACGTGAAGGCAGAATTCCAAGTAGAGGAAATGAGGACTCGTTTGTTGTTGTTTCTATTTGTTTGTTTGTTTGTTTGTTTGTTTTGTTCTGCCACGAACAACGAAGGACGAAGAGAGGCTCGTGACGGTTGTTTGAATAATCTGGCGAGGGCGTCGCGTGGCACAGATCTGCCTGTCATTGGCCTTCCCTGAAAGTGACTGCTTCGGCCCCTTCTGTTGTTGTTTCTTTCTTGTGTTTTTTTTCTCGGATTTGCTCACTTGGCTAGTGCGTACAAAGAGAATATGTGGGACGGTAACTTCAAGGCCTCAAGCCTGCCACCACCATTCAAATTTCCAGTATTAGTGCAGCATCTTATTGGCTTCCTATTGCAACGTAACCCCATGTGCACCACGTGGTGCTGTTTCGCAGTAGCGCGTATGTTCTTAGTGGCAATGCTAAGAAAAAATGCAGCAAGCAGTAATAAAGTACAGTTCTGCTTCCATTCTTCTTGTTTCTTTTACAAAGACGATGCTACTGCGGCCATTAGATGCGGTGAATAATTTCTGCTCCAAAACAATAGATGCAGCACTCTACGAAAATAATCCAAACAATTTTCATATATCGAGCAGCTAAATTTGGAGGGGATGTTGGGTCTGCTATGGGCAATGTGCGGGTAACATAAGTATGCCTTAAATTTAGACACCCTTATGAAATATCACCAAAGTTCTACCAATTCCGCATCTGAGCGTCATGAAGTATACAAGGGTATTTCGTTACAGAACTATCGCGCAAATCAAGATAAAACTGGCTATGATTACAGTTTCTCGAGAGAAAGATGTCAGAGAAATTGCAAATCCGTAGGTATGCTTTGTACGTGCTGTAGAATATTATAAAATTTGTATTAACTGCGGTGCTTTTCGATGCTTGCCGGAGGACCAAAACGTTTGTTGTTTGCGAACTACTAAACTTATCACAATGAAACTTTGCAGGAATAAAGCCCGCGTTAGGAAAAAAAATGCTAGAGAAATTTATTCCTGGTAATTTATTGTTATGCCGCACAAATTTTCTAAACTTCCTTCAGACACTTGGTAAATTTGCTTTAAGTAGTGAATTCGTCTTTATAATAGTTGCCGCAAGCAAACGGCTCAGCATTTCCTGAAACTCGGCACGGAAGGCCCTCAAGGCTCAGCCTAAACCACTGACAGCATCTAAGCTTAAAAGTGTTACTTTAAGAGTGACTTGCAAGCGGCCGAGTGTTCATTGCCACCGGCGCTCCCGCAACACTGGTGGCTCTCCGGGAGCCCAGGTCCTGCAGAAAATGCTGTCATTGTAGCACCAAAACATAGTTCATACACTCGCGACGGAAATTGGTCGCACCGAATGCGATGACAAGGACAAAGGACCCACAATGACAAATGAAAGAAACAATCAAACAAGGATGCTTTGGTTGACATACTGACAGCACAATTTTGATTAGGCGTGCTTCGCAAAGAGAAATAATAATTGCGTCACGATCGGCCCACTAGCGGAGTTTCAATTAACTTCAGCAGAGATGCATGCTGTAATGGGCGGCACACAAACGACACGCACCTAATGATGATTTGCTTGATGTTGATAAATTAAACCTAGATAACTATAGTCTCAAATACAGGCAACATTAATAGGAGGGAAGAGAAGCGATCGAAAGTCAGAACAAAAAATCTATTTCCTCCGAAATCACGGCCCCACGGTCTCTCCGTCTGGAACTCTGTTTCGCTAGAAGTGCAGGTACATGTATCATGACCATACGAATGCAAGTACAGGTTAGTATGATCTAAATTTAATAAATGGTTACAGAAATTTTTTTCTTAACACTTTCAAAATTTTAATATCGGAAGCCTATAGAAACAATAGGAGCTTACGTAGAAAAGTATTGATTTGCGAGTAATGTACATCGAGAAGTAGTCTTTAGAAGTTGCTGTACATATTAGGTCAAAAACTCTTTCGTCAAAGTAACCTGCATCTTTTTTTTTTCAGGCCCAGTTTTCAACGCATGTCGCACCCCCTACAATGGCTGAGTGGCTAAGCTGCTCTACACTGAGTACGAATACTTTGGTTCAATTCCCAGTGCGGTGGCGGTATTCGAAGGGTGGAGGAATGCAGCCATGCTCTTATACAAAGCTTTGGGTGCACAGAACCCGGTATTCAATTTTAATCGGGAGGCCTTGATCCACATCCTCGTCACACCTGTATTGCATTGGAACGTTAAATCCCACAGACATCCTCGTCTGCAGTATAGACATAAGCCTGCCCTATGCCGTGACATCCTTGGCCACGTGGTCATCGAGTGATTTTGTGCTCGCAGATCCATAGCATTGTGGTAGCTCTACTGCATCGCTTGCCGACATGTTCTTTATTTCGCTGCGCCGGTTAACAAATTCCCCGGCTGGTCACACGAGGTCGCTCTATGTGTCATCGCAGGAATTTCTTATATTTGAACCTTAGGGGCGATAATGAAATTCACGGTACACCACGCAATGGCGACGCAGGGATAACTGATCCCAAATATCCGAAGTTTTCTAATGTGCTGATCCTTTCGATGATAGCTGCAGAGCTCAAAGGACAGGGCTAGTGATTATTTCTGAGCCGTGATTAAGAAACTGATGACCGCGGACACTCGCTGTCAAAACCATGGCGTGAGGAAGAGCGGCAGCAGCAGCGAGCGAATTGCCGTTCGTGCTGCCTTTCGCTTCAACGTTAACTAAGCGACGAGAACACAGCGCATACCAAGCCATCAGCCATCGGCGATCCTAGTCTTTGCACCCACCGCAAATATACCTTCAAGGTAGGGCCAGCGCGGCCGCGACCGGGATAGGACCACGGCCTCCTGCTCCCTTGCGTGAAATGGAAGACGGCGCGCATCCTCTCCGCCTTTCCCCTATACGCACGCGAAATGAAACCACTATATCCATCTAACCTTCACACGCTTCCACTAGCATTTACAGAACACGGCGTGTGGTCGCAATCCTATCCCACTTGGACTTTATATAGAACATCGTGGCGACGGCGACGGCGGAAATTCGTCTTGTATGTCCATATAATTGCTATCGCATTAAAATTATCGTTCTTTCTCTCTCTCCAGTTCGTGTAACGCTATTGATAACATATCAAATGCTCACTTAACAAAGTCGTTGTCAGTGTTTAAGATGGAAAAAGAAGTTCTTATTCTTTACCAGGCTGTGTCACTTTATTAGCAAGTGCGCTCTTGCGTACCATCTCCTTGCTCAGCTTAGTCAGCAGTCACTACGTATAGCGAAGAAAATCAATCACAAACACTTTCGAGATGTTGCACGTTTTAAAAGAAACTGACGCGCAGTGCGAAGCCGCACTGCTGCTGCGAGTGACTCTCGTTTTTCTCCTTCTACCGTACAGTCGCAGAGTGGTCAGCACCCGATGCCCACCATGACGGGGCACCCGAACGCTCCGGCGAACGCGGGCAGTGTCATGGTGGCCACGCGACATGCCGTCGCTGCCGCCTCCGACTGGCTGCGACGGGGCACTGCGCAGAAGGTGTGGCCAAAGCGGAGGAAGAAGAGCTGCCTGAGCGACCTCTCCTGCGCGATCTTGGCGTCTTGGAAAGCGGCCGCCCTGAACGAGACCTCGGCGGCCCAACGGACTTGGACCACGTCCCGCCACCACGGCTCGTCGCCGGACATTTCGATGCCGGAGGTGTGCTTCGTGTAGGACGCCAGGCAGCGCGTGTGCTCAGCCAGGTCCCACGCCAAGGACGAGTTGCTGTGGCTGCGTCGAAAGTAGGATGTTACGGAAGCGAAAGAGTAGCTGCATGACGTCGACTGAGGGCGGGTTGTGGTTCCCGAATTGACAAAGGCTAATTGTCCGAAAATTTCACACGAGGCGCCGTGTTCGAACGAGCAGTTCCATGCACTTCTTGTGCACTGCGCCATGCCATTCGTTTTTGAAGTACATTCTAAGAAACATTTGGCCCCTTTGGGGCTTATCTTGTCACCGAAACTTTATTTAGAGTGTTCACTCTAAAAGTAAAGGTCACACCTTGGTGCACTTCATCATTTACATATGGCACATTATCGGTCGTACCAAACAAGCTAGAACCTTTTTCCGGAGATCAGGTTTGTCCGGTGGGCGAAAAAGAGCACACGCCAGCAGCGGTCTCACTTTTCCACTCCCCCTCAATGTGATACTCCAGCGTCTACATGCACCATGCGAGGCAATTTACCTGTCTCCACCCTAGCACTAAGCTCGCCTGGCGCAACTAATGCGATTTGCCTTGCTAGGGGTTTACTGAGATTTTCATGGATGCGCATGTCCAGGAATTCTGGACATTCTCCTTCGGAACTTCACAGCAACGCACAAGTGTAACTCAATGGGAAAATTTTTTTTCGAATTTATATTTCAGAATATAGGGTGAGGGTCAAAAAGTTTCAAACGACGACAACAAGAGGGTAGTCCCTTCTAGCAACATATGCATTTTGGCACTTAGTCGGAACATTGGTGGTACGTTAAAGCAGTTAAAGAAAGTCAGACAGGGGCGGTGAAGTCCAACGACAGGAGAAAATCGTTTTGCACCCTCCCGCCAGAGGGCACATTGGCTTAAAAAAGCGCCAAATTTAAACCTTAAAGCGATTTATTACAGCTGACATTGAAAAGGTATTGGTAGAGGGAGTGTTATGCAGCCTGTTGGCACGTGCAGGCTTTTGAGAAGCAGCCGAGATGGTACAGAGTGGTTATGCATGTGCATGTCTTGAGCGTGCCTGGGTATGGTTCTATGCGCATGTTCGCTCTGTGTATGAGTGTGCGGGCGTGTGCCTCCGTATTTGCGTTTGCATGCGCGCGAGTGCGTGTATGCGTGTGTCAGCGTTCGCGGCGTGTGTGCGTGCGCATGTGCACGCGCTTACGGCGCATGCGTGGCCGCGTGTGAACGTGTACGCGTGCCAACGGGTTTTCGAATTTCAGCATGCACGATTGCGAAGAAATGTGTGCGTGTTTGCGTGGATGCCTGTGCGTGCGCGTAGTGTGTGTGTGTGTGTGTGTGTGTGTGTGTGACGGATGGAGAGAGAGTACGTGCATGCGAGGGAGAGTGCGTTTGTGTGCGGGGGAGACAGAAAGTGTGTTTGTGTGCGAGGGAGAAAGAGCGTGTGTATGCGCGAGGGAGAGAGAGACTGCGTGTGCGTGCGTGCAAGGGGAGAGTGTGTGTGCGTGCTAGTGCCTCCATATTTGCAAATGCATGCACGCGAGTACGTGTATGCGTGTGGGAGTGTTCGCGGTGTGTGTGCATGCCTGGATCTGCGTGTTAGTGCATGTGTGCGTGCGCTTGCGTGCTTGCTGCGCATGCATGGCGGCGTGTGAATGTGCACGTGTGCGACCGTGCGTATTCGTCTTTCAGCATGCATGCCTGCGGACAAAAGTGCGTGTTTGTGCGCGCATGGATATATGTGCGTGCGATGGAGAGAGCGTGCGAGTGCTTGTGAGGAAGAGAGTGTGTGCTTGTGCGAGGGAGAGAGAGTGCGTATGTGTGCGTGCGAGGGTGTTTGTGTGTTTTCGGGTGTGAGTGAACATTTTCCTGCTTACACCTACTCTTGGAAACAAACGCGGTGTGGAGAGCATTAAAACCCGTGTTTAAATCCTCGAGACAAGAACGAATGACACTGCATTTGTAGCATTATCTCTTTGTTAAAGCGAAACCGACAAAAAAATGCGCCTGTGACGTCAGTATTGCCGCCCTTGGCTGGCGCGGCCCCGTAAGAAGCAGCCAAGCAGTTCAACTTCGTTATCTTGCTTCCGTTGGCGGCAGCGCGCAATGCCTTGAGAGCAATGACGCGCTAAATCTGCACTATCATTCAATCGTGCATCGTTTCTGCGAACAAGCACGCTTTCGGCAGCGCACGTTCATTGCTACATTGACATTTCAACTCTCAACGGCTTGCCTTCGGAAAAACGATGTGAATAAATATCGACAGTCGCCTGGCCGCAAGGAACATGCTCACGGAGCCGTGCCATTCATCGCAATATCTCGAAAGGCTGGAAGCGGTCAGGTCGATGCTACCCACGATCGTTTTCCGCGTCAGTTAAGCTTTCAGAGAACGCTTAATTACAAAATATTTGTTCTTAGCTCTTACAGAAGCATGATTATTAAGCGTATATTCGCTCAACTACAATATGTCGAAGACAGGCTCCAGACTGCTAATTTGCTTTAGCCACCCAAAACAATTATTTAAATGGTAATTAACATACATTCGTAAATTGCACACACAACTGCTCAACTTGATCCGTATCCGGAGGTTACTATCTGAACACTCGAATGATAACAATAATGTCAGGAAGATTTACATTGATCTATTCCTTAATATTCGGTGCCGTTAAAGAAGACCGCCTGTATATTGTTGGTGCAGTAGGCACCTAATAAAGCAGGTGCGAATACTCGGACAGGTTTTCTTGACGCAATTCAAGTTGAACTTAGAACAGATGCACCCAACCGTGCACCTCTGTCTTTACAATGTTTTCTCCTACATTGTACAAGAAACGCCTCCGCGCCATGGTACATCAAAAAAGGTGTGCGGGAGCATTATCTGCGCTAATAGATTTCTGAGCATTGGTGGCATCAGGCTTGGTTTCCTTGCGTCATCAGGAATGAAAGGATCACATAGCTAGGGGCCCAAGCAGGTAGACTACTTCCGCCACTGGGTCGGCGTAAGATTACAGACAGACAGACGGACAGGTGGATGGACGGACGGATGGACGGACGGACGGACGGACGGACGGACAGATATGTTCGAAATGGCTGAATAAAGGCAAATAATGCTATTTACCTTAATAGCAACTCTCTGGGGGAAAGCATTGGATAATGTTTTTCCGTAATTCGTAACAGATGGTGCAGTGCGGACCCGATTAGATCTGGGTTGGGACGGAAAATATCGGAATTTTAAGTTGAGTGCTTTGCCGCGAATAGATTGATTGTTTAAAGTGAATTATAATAAATGCTTCGGTTTTACGAGCAAAGACGACGATATAATTATCAGACACATCGTAGTCGCAGACTCCCGATTAATTTTGCCTACCTGGGCGTTCTTTCAACTTCCACACAATGCACGGTACGCTACACTTCTTGCATTTCGTTGCCGTGGAAATGCGCTCGCCTCGGCTGGCATTCCAACCCACACCCTCTGACTTAGCGGCGCCACGCCGAAGTCACAGCTTTAGGGTGGCTGGAAATGGGAGGCGTGAAAACCGACCTCTCCAAGCTGGTTGCGATGCGCGATCACTTCAATGTGGCACTGTTGTCGGGGGCGGGGGGGGGGAGGGGGGGGGCGACTGGAAAACAGTTAATTAGGGTCTGATTTATCTTGCATGAGTAATAGACAAATCGCGCAACAGAAGGTCCCCGGATTGATGTAGGATGACGACATTCTGCCACTAACGGACAACGCATGTGATTTAGACACTTGCGAATATTTGTGGCAAGGCAGCGACAAACCTAGACCTTAAGTTTACACAGAAAAATCGGGACTTACAATCTGTAATGAAAGGACGAATAATTACATGGTGTCAATTCAACAGCAAGTCATACGCATAGTCAAGCACTGTATATACCTATGCGTATATACAGGGTGTCCCTGTAACTTGAGAGAAACATTAAAAATATGCAAATACAACGTAGCTGAACACACTCAAGGTAATGTTGTTTGCCATCGCTTGGAGATACTCAGATTAATTTTTTTATTTGGCCTAATTAAATAACTAGCCCTAAATAATTATTCAACTTCTCAAATATTATAATTCGGTTAAAAGTGTCAATGAAAAAACTGTATAGCAACACGAATACTCCCAATCAAACAAAAAATGCAATGCCTCATAGCCCCCTAAGACAGAGGCTACGAGCCCTCAGTAAAGTAAAGCGAACAGTACTTAAATTCTTTCTAATCACGCATACAACATACAAAGCAGCATGTCGAAGAATGTCATCATCAATGGCTCATACCCCAGTAAGCAAGCAAAAAATGCAATGACTCATAGTCCCGTAAGTTTCATGGCTACTCACTTTGCGTGAATTAGCTGCGATGAAACTATCTCTGTTGTTGTTGTCTGTGATTTCAATGTGTATGTGTGGGCATCGAAAAGGGAGCGGTTTACGCGTTCCGTGTTGCAGACATACCCCTTGCGATGCCACACTGATCTGGCCCAACCGTCCATCCAGCGGCGTACGTGCACCGATTTGACATTCTCAAAGAATGGGATTGCAATTGCGAGTGAAATAATGACGACCCTCAGGACAATAAATGAGTTTGTACCTTTTGTTCAAAATTATGTGTCACCTCCGAGTCATGTGCTAAATAGCTTCGCTCGTCAACCACCTTCACGGAGTGGAATGGCTCATGATTTTTTTTTACTTTCTCTTTGTCTTTCTTTTTTCGTTTCTTTCTTTGTTCTCTCTTTCATTCTTCTGTTCCTTCTTTTTTTCCTTTGGTTTCTTCATTCATATTCAGCCACTGCATCTTTGCTTCCTTACGACGGTATTAGCCATTCCTGATTATGTCGTTCTTTTTTCGGGAAGGAGCTGCTGGTATTTTTTGTACCATTCCTCTACTTATCTTGTATCACTCTTCTACTTTGTATCACTGGTAGACACCGCTTATTGGGGGAGGGGGGTGTATGAGCAATTGCTACGAGCCACTTGAGCCCTTCGCCTTAATAAACCGTGTGCCAATGTAGCCGTGTGGTTTGGGGCTGCTTCCACCTCGGGCACTAGGGTAGGAACTCATGTTTCCCTTGACTAGCATACTTATGTCAACATTAATTCTAAAAAAAATCCGGTATTTTCTTTCTTTATGTGTTCACAATAGACACTTAAAATATATGCGGCAAGGAACTCACCCCAATACTTCAGTACTTTTTGTTCTAACACACATGTGCGCGCTACTCTATTTGATACAATGTACTAAAAGTTATCCGTTGCTCTCCACCCGGCAGCTTAATGACGCCAGAAAACCGACCCTGATGCCACCAACGCTTATATAGTAATCGGGAGCACGCACAATGTTCTCGCACACCTTGTGTGATATACCGTAGCGCTGAAGTGTTTCTTGTATAGCGTAGGAGCAGAAGCAGAAGTGCACTGTTGGGCACAGGTGCTTACGTTGATGAAGTTGAATTGCGCCAAGAAGACCCATCGAAGCAATCGCACCTGGTTTTTAAGAAGCCTACTGCACCATGAATATCAAGGCAGTTATTTTTTAACGGCGCCAAACTTTAATAGAGCAATATAAATCTTGCTGACATTATTGTTATCATTCGAGTGTTGAAATTGCTAGCCTCTAGATACGGTGTAAGTTGATTAGTTGTTTGCGTAATAAACGAAGGTACGATAATTAAATTGTCAATAATTGATCTTAGGCAGCTAACGGACATGATTAGCTTGGAGCCAGTCTTCGAGATTATCTAGCTGAGCGAATAATTATTAAACGTGCGTCTGTATTGCACAAATGTTTTAGAAGTAATCTATTTGAAAGCATAACTGATGCTGAAAAAGAACGTTTATAAGGGCGACCTGACCGAGCCCAGTCTTTTGTGATAATCTGATCAATGGCATCGCTCCGTCCGTGAGTACTGTACATTCCTTGCGGCCCGTCCGCTTTCGATGTACATTCGTTTTTTCTCTCGAAATCGAGCAGTTTAAAGCTTTAATGTCAATACAAAAGCGAACGTGTGCCGCCGAAAACTTGCTTAGTCGAAGGAGGCATGCACGACGCAATGATGGTGCAGATTTAGCGCGTCATCGCCGTCAAGAGGCAAGGGAGATAACGAACGCGAACCGCTAGCAGCTCCTCGCGAGACCGTGCCGATGGTGATAGTGCCGTCGAGACAAAATACAGGGCGGCAGTACTAACTGCACAGGCGCGTTCACAGCGGAGCTATGTACCTTTCGCCCGAAATGCATTTGTCGTGTCAGGGAGCAAAAATGCCTGCCGATCCCGGAGGTTGCGGAGTATCGGACTGTCATGCGGCGGAGGTGAAGCAGGCTTCGAGTGTTCCGCCAATAATAATAATAATAATAATAATAATAATAATAATAATAATAATAATAATAATAATAATAATAATAATAATAATAATAATAATAATAATGAAGATGCATTGTTTTCCGTCGATGGGTATGCTGGAATCGCACATGGCTTCACGCGCAGAAGGCATTGCCATATATGCAGAGGAGGAAATGTATGTATACTACCATACAACCTTAACTCGTAAGAGGAGAGGGGCACCGACTGTGGAGTTGTGTGTGCTGTACAAACGAAAGACGGAATTATGATATCCACTGTCTATATATATTCAGGCACACCCAACTGTGGTATTAAGAAGTTCATGACCACGCACTTTGCATTGGTTAGCCGCGATGACACTACCCTTGTGATCACCATTGGAGGCTTCAATGTGGGCATTTCAAAACCAGAAAAGAAATGGTTCACTGAGCTTGTGCAACAAGAATTTGGTTTGAAGTGCGAGACCAATCGAAGTAACTCAATTAAGTAGCAACGGTCGTGCATAGATTCTATTTGGCCAAGATTCTGTCTAAGGTTGTAAACGGGCCAACCAGCATATATCACAGTAACCACAAGGCTATCGTCACTACCATTACCAAATGGTGAAAATAAATATATGACCCCTTGTCTAATCCTATCTGATGTGCTACAGCTTAACTGGTCATCCATCTCCACACAGTGGAATGGCTCCTAATATATATTTTTTTCTTTGTGCGATGGTTTCGCTTTCAGAAAGTGATAATGGTATAAAGGCAGTGCCATTCAATCTTGTCTCTGTGGATATAAATAAGATTCAAGTAAACTCTATATCCGCGCCGTGCTTGGTTAGTGTGTGTGGTGTTGGGCTGCTAACCCTTACAAAAATGACTTTAGACTGTCTATAGAAAGTCTATAGACTTTTTATAGACGACCTTGCCTTTCTATAGATCCTATAGAATCTATAGATTTGAACTTTTGTTGATACAAAGTCTACAGACTGTCTATAGACAAAAGTCGATAAAGTTTCTATTTCTTTTTGTCTATGCGCAGTCTATAGACAGTGTATAGAAAAAAGTCGATATGGTGTTCGTTTCTTTTTTGTATGCTTTCCCACAACAGACACCTATAGACAAAAGTCGATACTGCCTCTATTTATTTTTCTCTATCATTTGTCTATAGACTTTCTATAGACAAAAGTCGATAAGATTTTTATTTCGTTTTGTCTATTCGCAGTCTATAGACAGTCTATAGAAAAAAGTTGACACGGTGTTCCTTCCTTTTTTGTCTACTTCCTCTCTATACACTACATATACACGAAAGTCTATACAGCCTCTATTTATTTTTCTCTGTTATTTGTCTGTAGACTTTCTATAGACGAATGTCGATAATAATTCTCTTTCTTTTTGTCTACTCGCAGTCTATAGACAGTCTATAGAAAAAAGTCGATACAGTCTCTCTTTATTGTTGTTCATTCTTCGTCTTTAGACTGTCTATAGACGAGAGTCAATAAGGTGTATATTTCTTCGTCTCTATTCCCACTCTACGTAGTTCTTCAAACATGCACATGCACACACACACACACACACACACACACACACACACACACACACACACACACACACACACACACACACACACACACACACACACACACACACACACACACACACACACACACACACACACACACACATACAAACACACACATACACACATACATACATACACATACACACACATACACATACACACACATATATATATATATATATATATATATATATTGTCACGAAAACACAATGTAAGATGTGCCTGGCGTAGGCGAGGCAGACAGTTGTACAAGATGGCGTACAATAAATTCAAGCCGGCGTCACTCAGCTTCTACTTCTTCTACCCCAGCGCCCGTCTCTTGCTGAGCGCGCGTTCCAGTCCCAACTTCTTTTTCAGCGCTGGCTCGTGACACCTAGCGGCAATATTGCTGCGCGACCAGCTGCTCGAGTCACATTCCTTATTACGTCCTTATACTACCAAGCACAAATTTACTAATGCATGTCATCCGCAGACCAATGGTCTTAAGGAGCGGCTTCATCGAATAATAACAGACATGCTCTTCATATATGTTTCTGATGACCATCGTGACTGGGATACTGCTCGCCCGTTTGTCATATTAGCGTACAATTCATCACGCCACGACACTGCACGTTACTCGCCGTTTTATTTGTTGTGCGGCCGAGATTCAGTATTGCTTTTTAATACAATACTGTCTACCCCTCAAGAGTCCGTGTCTTAGTATACAAGCAATGTCATTGCTCGAGCCCAAGAAACACGCCAAGTTGCTCACCGTCGCCTTTGTGGTTCTCAGAACAAGAGTAAAAGCATTTGCGACAGTAGTCACCGGGACGCCGATTATATTCTCTGGGATCTTGTCCCTCTTCGATCTCCCACCCGCCGTTTCGGCCTCTCGGAAAAACTTATATCCCGCTATTCCGGCGCTTACCGGCTCCTCTGTCAGGTAACCTACGTAACCTACGATATGTCTCCGGTCACACCTACTACTCGCTTCATCCAGACTTCCAATGACGTCGTTCAGGTCAGCCGCCTAAAACGCTACCAGTCTTTTTCTGCCTAAAAAGCAGCGGGACGGCGCTTCTACGCCAAGTGGAAATATGTTGCGCAGCTCTGCACAAAGCTGAGGAATATGAGCACGAGCTTAGGTCTGAAGAAGTGAACGGTTTAATGACTAGCCTGCTTTGTCAATTACTGTAAAAAACTGTACATTCTGTAAATAAAAAAAATATGCGGTATTACGTGACAAGACCATGATCTGATTGTGAGGCATGGCGTAGTTGGGGAATCTGGAAAATTTAGACCACCTGGGCATCCTTAACGTACACCTAAATATAAGTACAAGAGTGTTTTCGCATTTTTGCCCCCTTCGAATTGCGGCCCCCATACTGTAAATACGCTACCCGTCTTGCTTCTTCTTTCAGCAATAATATTCTAAATCGAACCTAACCGGAAGCTTTAGCTCCTACATGGGAAATGAGCGATGGTTTCTTCTGACAATCACTGCACCGAAATTAATTAGTTATGTTGAACTCAAAAGAAACCGTTAAAATGAGATTTCAGAAACCACGAATTTTTATTTAACTTCCACTTTTTTTTAATTCTGAAAATATGCGAAATTTAAAGAAACGCTACCTGAAGTATACAACCCCGCACCTCACCAACTAAAAATAATGTCGCAATTCTCTAAGCTGCATTGAATATTTCATTTATTGCGGACGAAAATGATATAACATATGCCACCCTGAAACACATCACTAACTCCTGAATGTGGCATTCGCAAAACCTTGACAAGCATTGTAACAACTTCACATACGTCATAAATTCATACGTCAAACTTGCCCGTTTGAGATGCTCCAATATAGAGATGTGATATTAGATTTTGATGCTAACGAGCGGATTTGTAAACTTCGTACTTCTATTCTTTTTTCAGATTTACTGATTTCCGACGTCTTGTCAATACTTCTATGGCCTAAATCAAAATTATTTTTGCTGCAATCACTGCGATTTAACGTTCTCACTTAAATGCTACACGTTCTCTCTTCAATGCAGCAATTCTCATTCAGGTCGTTGAGCTGTTTTTTACAAAATCATGCCTTTTACATGTATTTGAGCGGCCGGCATCGAAGATAGGCCCTAGCTAAAGCTTCCTCTTATTCAATCATTCCAGTTCTATCGGAAACCCACGAAGCACAAAGCTGACTATATGGAAGCTCACGGCTGCAGTGGTGAACAAATAATAGAAACCAAAGGGAAGCTTTGCGGGAGCCGTTATCTCGGCCAGACATCTCACACGGAATGCCGACGAGCTGTCTGGCAAGGTGTCTAGCAAAATCGTCGATTCATTGCCAGTCTGGCAAGTAGCAGATAAGGCCGATACATGAGCGCGCTCGTTTTCAAGTACCGAGGTGAAGCAACAGTCTCAGGGTGCGCTTCTTTTTATTATGTTTTCTTTTGTTGTGCGTCATGGCATACGTCTCGGCGCGAATTTCAAATCATTAAGGTAGATACGCCACGTGGTGGCGAAAAAGGAAACCAAACGCTTGTCCAGAATTCCTGGGTATGACGTGCTAGAAATGCAATGTGATGTACCACTATCTCAATCATATACAAACGCGGCTATGGCGTCCCGATAAGATAGTCGCTATATTTCGCTATGTGACACTTCGTGTACGCGAAAAGTGTGCGAGGTACATTGCTGCGAGATTGGTTGCGCAATAGAAAGGAAGAACTGCATTGAAGCGAACGTTCCATTTCGTATACTGTAAATTTGGGTAAAGAAATATTTAATGACTTCGATAAACCAGAAAAGTTATAATAAATAGCTAGATTGCATATCTCACCGCCCCTTTTCAAAGCGGATGCTCACACCTTCATCGCAGTCATCCAGTAACATAAATCCCAATGTTTCGTTTTATGTGGAACACTTTCTTTAACTGTCATATCTAGGCTGCAGCCATTTTTCCTGATATGCTACGTGTCTAGGCGTACATTAGCAGCAAGGTAGATTTCAACGACAATTCTGCGAATTACGTAAATTTTTATATTTTCCTTTTTATTTTTATCTTAAGATATAGCAATACAGAAATCCTAAAACTGTCATCACATTAGATATATGTGACCTTAATATGTGTTACGAAATAATTGGGCGTGCCAGTTAGCAGCTTCCCAAAAGTGTGCCACTAGCCTGTTCGAGACAATCTTTCCTGAAATACCGAGGTATTCTTAAGCATATTCTGGGGACCGGTATCTAGAAAGTGGTGCTAGTTATAAAATTTCTATTAACCAGACATGACTTCACTACTCCTCAGCATCAGTTTCACAATTGCAACATTTGCGGAAAGTTTGTAATGACGCAAAAATTTGCATATTTATATGATTTTGACCGTCTTGCCGCCTTTAACATGCATCCAATGCACACCCGCCGTGGTTGCTCAGTGGCTATGGTATAGGGCCGCTCAGCACGAGGTCGCGGGATTGAATCCCGGCCACGGCGGCCGCATTTATATGCGGGCGAAATGCGAAAACACCCATGTACTTAGATTTAAGTGCGCGTTAAACAACCCCAAGTGGTCTAAATTTCCAGAGGCCCCCACTACGGCGTGCCTCATAATCAGAAAGTGGTTTTGGCACGTAAAATCCCCTAATTTTTAATCCAATGCACGGTACACGGGCGTTCTTGCATTTCGCCTCCATCGAAATCCAGCTGCCACTGGTCGCGCACTTTTGGAACGCGTCGATTTAGTGAATACATACAATGATAGGAGATGTCTAATGGTGGACGCTGATTGGCTCGCACATGTAATAGTGTACCAATACGTGGTGAGCGCTTTTTGTTAAATTCCAACTGGCTATATGTAGTCACAATGAACTGAGCCTAAAAGTGGGAGCCTTTTCTTGTGCAGGATACAAGTTGTTGTTGTTGTTTTTTCTTTTGTTTTACTTCCCTTACCAATAACATCTCTGTTGGCGCCCCGATGCGCAATCCTTGCCTAACTGGCGTACGTCAGCCAGGCAAGCGATATTTCGTTAACGATATCAACCGAGGCTCGCGTGCGATGCCGACGCAAACAGTGCGAGCGAAACACTTGCACATGGCAATGTATAGTCAGTCTATCGAAAAAAAATGACAAAGAAAAAGCGCAGCCATGACGCAAGAGCCTGACGTAGTCTGACGCATTTCCCAAGGCTTGTTTGGGCTGGGCACCATGGATGGCATAAGGCAGGATAGGAGGGCGGCGGTTCCTTCGACGGCACCGTAGAGTCGACAGTGAAGAATTGTCGACTTAGCGCTGGTTTAAGGGCCCTATATATTATAATGTAACAGTGCACTATACCTGCCGACACAACCTCCGAATGGTAAAGCGGCTTGATTCTATAGCTAGAACGTAGAGTTTTTTTGCTTTAAAGCAACAAAAATAAGAAAAATGGGGACGCAAAGCGACTCGACAACGGTTTACACCGAAGGCAAGGTCTTCTGGGGCGCATTAGCGTACCATGTCGTTTGTTTGGGTTGCACGACTTTCGTGATTGGCCCACATTAGAGACTGCACATTATCCAGGATCGGCCCATCTGGACCATCTGAGTTTAATTTGGGCCTGTTTGCGCTAATTACGCATCATTACTACACCGTACATAGCTTTACGCTAACATATGGTCCGTCTTTTTTATTGCAAGCTTCATTTTGACGTTTAGGTCCATTAGCTTGCTTTCAGTATTATATAAAATATTCACCAAGACAATTTCCAATAGAATAAGGGCAACACTTCACTTCGGTGAACCAAAGGAACAAGCTGGCTTCAAGAAGGGGTATTCTACAATGGATCACATCCATGTCATCAATCAGGTAATCGAGAAATCTGCAGAGTACGATCAACCTCTCTCTATGGCTTTCATAAATCATGAAAATGCATTTGACTCATAGAGATACCAGCAGTCATTGAGCCATTACATAATCAAGAAGTACAGGAGGAATATGTCAACATCTTGGGAAATATCTACAAATAATCCACAGCTACCTTGGTACTCTACAAGAAAAGTAGACAGTTACTTATCAAGAAAGGGGTCAGACAAGAAGACAAAATCTATCCGGTGCTATTCACTGCATGCTTGGAAGTACTATTCGAAGGCTTAGGAGTGAGGATCAACGACGAATATCTAAGCAACCTTCGATTTGCAGGTGACATTGTCCTGTTCAGCAACACTGGGGAGGAATCACAACAAATGACTCGGGGCCTTAACAGAGAAAGTATAAGAGTGGAGTTCAAATTCTTATGAAAAGACAAAAATAAGGTTCAATAGCCCGGCAAGGAAACAAGTGTTCAGGATCGCCAGCCAGCCTCCAGAGTCTGTGAAGGAATACGTTTATCTAGGTCAATTACTCACAGGGGACCCTTATCATGAGAAGGAAATTTAGAAAATAATAAAAATTCGTTGGAGTGCATATGGCAGGCATTGCCAGATCCTGACTGGGAGCTTACCACTATCATTGAATAGAAAGGTGAAAAATCAGTGCATTCTGCCGAGGCTAACATATCGGGCAGAAACTTGGAGGCTGACAAAGAAGCTAGAGAACAAGTTAAGTACCGCGCAAAGAGCGATGGAACGAAAAATGTTAGGCGTAACGTTAAGAGGTAGGAAGAGAGCGGTGTGGATCATAGAGCAAACAGGGATAGCCGATATTCTAATTGACATTAAGAGACAAAAATGGAGCTCGGCAGGCCACGTAATATGCGTAGGATGGATAACCGGTGGACCATTAGAGTAACACAATGGGTGCCAAGAGAAGGGAAGCGCAGTCGAGGGCGGCAGATTACTAGGTGGGGTGATGTAATTAGGAATCTTGCAGGCTCAAGGTGGAATCAGTTGGTGCAGGACAGGGGTAATTGAAGATCGCAGGGAGAGAGAGGCCTTCGTACTGCAGTGGACATATAGATAGGCTGGTGATGATGATGAAACAAAATTTACCAGACAGGCAAAATGACGATGGGCGCGACTCTGTGTGCGTGCATGCGTTTTGATGACAGGGCACTCGCAAGCTCAGCGTCAGATGTCAGTATGATACCAGTATGTCAGTATGTCAGTATGATTTGCAACCAATTTGCTAGCCACTGTGAAAACGACTAAAAGCTGACGAAAAGGCGTGAGGGGGGAGGGGGCGAAGCGTGGTTGTAAGAGGAGGGTTCTAGGAAGGCCTGACCAGGACTGTTCCAGCCTCTGCAGCGGCCACTGTGTTGGACGAACAAGTTCACTGTGGTAACGCAGGACTGTGTCTGCCTGGTCCTTTTCTTTAGTAATTTGAACATATGTACTCGCATAATGTTAGAAATCAAGTTTCATTACATTTCAGTGCGAATATTAAGTACTCTCTTATTTCTGAATAGTAACACAGTCGTATGGCGCTGTGCACTTGCTAGACTGCTGTCGAAAACATTGTCATCCAATAGATTGGCTATGACTACGGCGCTGATGAGTGGAAACTACGTTCTTGTAGCACGTTTGAGTCTACAAAACAAGTGAGCCAGATATTCACAAAAAAAAACAAAAAAAAAACACGGTAGGCTTGATGCGAACAAAGGCTGCCTATAACGTAAAGCTATTCCAATCTTTTCTATTCCAATTCTGCAATCAGCTCTCCGCGATTAAAACTTTTTAACCACCCCCCACTTCGCCTGTCGGTCACGCGACGTCACGCGAACCGCGACAGCTCCCCATCTCACATGACGTATACACGCTGATTATGCATGAGTGGACTTAACGAAAGAAAAATAGTTATTTCTGATTCGACGCCTTTTCGCCGTTAGCCCCTGGCTATTGGTCAAAAGTTTTCGGGCTGCACCCACTTCACCTGCCTGTCACGCGACGTCGCAAAACCGCGAAAACTCACCGCGTCAAAGTCGCGTGTACGCGGTAAAGATGCATTAATGTGCCAAACAGAACTGAATGTTTATCTGAATAGCCGCAGGCTGCCCCGTTCCGAAAGGAACAAAAGATGGCTGCCGCCGAGCGCTCAGGCGCTGGCTAGTCGCATCTGCCGGAGAGCCATGGGCTTATTTGTCACAATAAAACTTTTTTCGTGGCCGTGTAACGTTTTCGAGAACTTTCGGCACGTTTACGACCTCATTATGCCAACACTTCTTTACTGAGATCTGTTTTAGCGGCATTCTTAGCCTTCAGTGGCATGCCGCCGCGATTTTCGACAAGCCACCGCAAGTTATGTAAGAAAAAGCGGACCAATCACAGACGCCGGCACCGCGCTCTCCATCTGGTTATCGATTTTCCGTGCAGTGCCTCGGCACCATTGAATCCCTCTCCGGTTGAGCGTGCTGCTTGCCTCTCGCCAGCCAATTAGATAAGACAAGCCGCTCAGTGTAGGCAATGTCATTCGTTTTTAAAGCAAATTGACCTTCCATAAACGAGGAGAGCGTCTGATTGGTCTGTTCAGACAACACTGCGGGTGACCGCCCGATGCTTGCGTCGGTGGTTACGTGAATTTGACGCAGGAGATTGGAATAAAAACATATTGGAATAGTTTTACGTTATATGGCCCAAGTATTCAACGAGAAAAAGCAGTTCAAATGGGAAAGCATAATCACCGAAAAAGGCCCAATTTTCGAGCGGAAGTAAAGAGCGGCAAAAGTACGCCGAATCTCGGAAAAGCAAAAACCGAAAACACTGAAACCTACTTATGACTTATACTTTATGAATAACATTCAGCCTGATGCTTTCCATGTTATGGGTTACCTGTTGTTCCCAGCGCCGTACCACGGCGATCCTGCCCAAAAGGCTTGCCTGGCCAAGTAGTACCCAACAGTGGCGTAGTTGAGCACGACCTGCGCCGTATGCGCGTAGTAGAAGTCGGGTATCAGGAGGCGTTGAGCCACTTCCCGGTCACTCCACTCCGTCGACAGGGCGTCAAAGTCCAGCAAAGGTCTTGCGGGACTGCCCCCGCCTACCGTAAAGAGGACAGCGTTGGCCACGAAGTCTGACCCGTAGTTGGCCTCTACCGTTGTTATTGTGTCGTTGTCGAGAGGATACACTGTAAGGATAAAAATGAGAGGTCTGTCCTTGCTTTCACCCACAGGCACTTTAAACGTTCAACTTTTTCTGGGCCTCATCAAGTTTTTTTGTTTTTTTGCGTGCGGATTTAAGCAAATGACGGACATTCGGGATGTTAAAGGTTGGACGTGCCGCAGCTGATTGCTGCAGAGACTCTAAATTGTGGGGTTCTACATCCCAAAGCAACAGTTTGATATAAGGAATTCGGTAGTGAGAGGCCCTCGAATTCATTTTGACCACCTGTAGTTCTCGAACGTGCACCCAATTCACGGTACAAGGGCGTTGTTGCATTTCACCCCCATCGAAATGTGGCCGCCGTGACCGCGAGTCGATCCCGCACCCTCGGGCTTAGTAGCATAGCGCCACTGCCGCTAAACCACGGAGGGTGGAAGATGTCTTCCCACCTTGTACTTCATTGATGAGGTTTTGTAACTGATATATTGGGTCCTCTCAATAGTACTGCATGATTTGGGGGGGGGGGGGGTTATGGTTCTTTAGAACAACGGTGTACACGGCGCCACGAGAAGCAAAGACAGCTGTTGTAGAAAAGAGTAATAAAAAGACTAATACAGTATAAATACTGTCTACAAAAACACAGCATATTTAAACGCGGTGATAAAGAACCACGATGTCAAAACAATAAAAAACAAAATTTCATTACAATTCCATTCTTACATATGAGATCCCTTTGTAAAACACTGAGATTCAGTATTCACAACCTCTTCAGAAAATAAGTTTCACTGAGATGACGAGTGCGAAAAAGACTATTTTAAGTAAATTGCATGGTTCTACATTTTATTTCCCAAAGTTTCAATTTGTGAACTCGTAGTTGAGAGACGTAGTGTGGTGGTAACGAGGTCGGCTCCCGTCGGATTACGGCGAAAATGCAGGCTGCTGGCCGAGCGCTGCCGATGAGATAAAGAACGCCATGCCGCTTCCTCGTCGCCAGTCACGATGCAGCCGACCTTGTTCACCGAACGCACGCTTGAGAGCAGCACAATACCACTGCGCAAACGCTCCGTCACGTGGCTTTTTTTCATATTTCGCGGGCTTTCTTTCCAAGCCGGAACAACGGACTACGTGAGACGTATAGTAAAGGAAACAACTCGATCGGTGGTTTCTGAAGGTGCTCTAAAAATCTGCCTATCACACTAGGGGTCCTCAGGCAGTAATTACGCAGTTGGGTAATTAAACTTAACTAGTGAGTTATGGGGAGAAAAAAAAATTGTCTAAGTTACTATACACTATTGCGAATAGTATGCATTCGAATCAATTCGCTTCTGACGCGCCTTTCATTTTTAAATTCATGGCTTAAGTTATGTGGGACACCCTGTATATCTTGCTATGTTGATGTAATTGCGCTCGTAGATATTGTTAAAAAACTTCAGACAAAGATAGCGCCTTCGGTGGCTTAGCAAAGGCTGATGCAAATTTGTGTTCATCACTGTGGTGCTGCTAAGGCAATGATAATTAGTGATGCTAAATCTTGCTGCACGATTTTGTGTGCTTAGCACGGATCGTTTATGTTCTGCTCATCAGAATACTAAAGCACGCAGGCGTAACTAGCACTTAAGTAGACAAAGAAAGAAAGAAAGAAAGAAAGAAAGAAAGAAAGAAAGAAAGAAAGAGAATAGGTCGTAGTCTATAAAACCATTTCTACTTGTAATTCGTGACATTCCACTCGCGTCCAACCTTCCACATTCCTACCCACACTGCTACATTATATTTTCGTCTACGCATTTTACGGTGCAATAGCGTCGAGCAATGTCTTAGTGACACTGTTCGCAAAAGAGATAAAGTACTCACTTCCCTCTGGGTAAGTGGCCGCGACCATCTTTCCGTAGTCTAGGACGGCACCTCGGGTTATTTCTAGCACCTTGTCGGCCGCCTTCAGCACGCCGGAGAGCATGCGCCTCAATTCGGCACCAGTGTCTGAGCCTGCCAACTCGGCCGTCATCCAGCGCTGGTAGACATCTCCGAACATCGTCTCCACCGCCGTAACGCAGAGCTCGCTTATGATGTCGTCGCTGGGCAGACGACGGTGACCTCTGGCCCGCTCTTCCAGTCCGAAGAACTTGGCGAACGGCACCAGCATCAGGTAGATCTTGGTCGCCATCATGTCCTCTTGACTGGACAGCGAGTCCAAGATGGCTCGCACACCGGCGATGTTTGTGACGCGCGCCTTAATTGGCAAAGCCATGAGTTCTACGGAAGAGTAGGCAGTGAACACTTGTGTCCAATTCCACTTGGACGAGTCCAACTCACTCAGCGCGATTTCCACTGGGGGCGAGGTATCCGTCTGATTAAACACAACATCGTCCAGTTTCGCTATAGCGTCAACCATCTGGCTTTCGCCCGTGGCGCCGTCAACCAGATCGGAGCGTTGATGGAAGCTATAGTTTCTGAGCAGTGCCTTGACGGCGTGAACGACGATGGCGCGACGAAACCCTGCTTTGACGTGGTGGAGTATGGCTGTGCCTGGCGAGATGTGCACAACCTGCGCCTTGTAGGCGACGTAGAGGGCTGAGTCTAGCCGGAAATGTAGTAGGTGCGTCACGGCCAAGAAGAGGGACTCCTGGAACGTCTTGGCCTCAAGCCAGAGGTTGCTGTAGATGTTGGCAGCTTGCCATGCCGTCATTAAATTCAGTGGCTGCGATTGAAATAAAAGGTCACATTTGATAGGCGATAACATACGTTAAATTTTATAGCAGCAGATGGTGCCGCGATAATCGTTCACATTGCGTTGTTGGTACAATTGTCGTGTAAATGGCACCACTTCCGTGCGATGAACCACACTCTGCCAATACAGTTGGCTCGCGGTAGTTGAGAAATGCGAGAGTTCCACGCTTGCAGCGGGGCATTTGCAAGAGGTGGCTGCTTTGCGGGGAAACGTCAATGGCTTATTAATTAGCTATGATCACGCTACTACGGGCTAGTCCCTGACTCAGCAACAGTAAACGGATATTTGACGTCACTCGTTACAGATCTCCGCATGGCGGGTTGTAGGAACTAAGTAGACGTTCACTGTATACTGCCGAAAGGTATGCACTTGAACAGGACCACTACGAAACGTAAATAAAATGAAATTCCTTCTGCAGCATGCGGCTTAAAATGATTGTTTATTGCGCTACATACCTGCACAATTTCTCAAACCAACCACCCACCGTAGCGACTCAGAAGCTATGGCGTGGAGCACCTTAGCACAAAGTCGAAGGGTTTTAATACGGGCTGCGACGGCCGCATTTTCATGGAGGCAAGATGCAAAAACACCCGTGGGCCGTGCATTGGGGGCACGCTAAAGATCCATGGCCAAGTGGTCAAGAATTTCTGGAGTCCCCCCGTACAGCGTGCCTCATAACGCTTCGTCGAGCGTGAGCTTTGGCAAGGAAAGCGTTCCTTCGTTCTCTCGGTTCGTTCGTTCGTTCGTTCCTTCGTGTGACCATCAGATCCATTTTGTGGTCACACGAAGGAATGGAAGCCAGTTTCAAAGAGCAGGCCAAGCGCCTGGCAGATTCTGGTTACCCGATGCGTATGCTAACTTCTGTGGCGGAGGGCTTAAGCAAGAAGTGCAAATACGCGTCAAATGCAAGCAGTACCAATGCTAGAGCAAATAAAGTTGCTGCGGTACCATACATTCATTGCATTTGACGCAATCGGTTGCAATTGCAATCGGGAGTAGACATGGTTTTCTCTGCCCCTGAGCGTCTAAAGAAGCTATGTAAACAGGTTAACACAGAGAATAACAAAAGGCACTCATGTTCTACCCAACATCGCAAACAATTTATAACCTGTACCCATAACGTTGTCTATGCCATCCCACTTTCATGCGGAAGAACGTATATTGGTCAAACCGGCAGATGCATCAACGAGAGATTAAAAGAGCATCAATATAACGTCACTAAAGTAATCTCGGGTCATTTGGGTATTCACTGCCGAGATTGTTCCTGCAAGCCCATGTTTGAAAGTACTTCCATTTTGTATAAAGCTCATAGCAGGATGACGAGGGAGATTGTAGAGGCTACGAGATAGCAAAATTAGAGCAAAAGTGCGTAAGCAAGCCTTCGGTGTCACTATCAGAAAAGGAGATACGATTCCTTGGTTTATCTTTGTGACCATTGTAGTACATGTTTTTTTCCCTTGTCTTGCGCACGTGTTCGGTTCAAGGAAATGCACCACTCAATGTTCTTTTTTGCTGTTACGTTTGTTTCCGCTCGCACGGTATATATTTATCGATGCGTGCGAAAATAAAATCTACAGTTGAAAGTGAAGCGCTGTGTCTGTGTATCTGTTTCTTTCTTCGTCCTCGTCCAGTCGCGCTTATACACACTACCATGGTTTCTGACCAACTAGCCCGCCAACGTGTTTTAACTTCGTTCGTGCGTTCGTTCGTTCATTCGTTCTAATCGCTTACACTAGCAATCATTGTCGATGGTTTCTTCACAATTTGTCTTTGCTTCAGTCTGATCATTCAAATTATCTCAGCACACGAAATTATGAGGACAACGATAAAATAAAGCTAGCGACACCTAGACACTGCGGCAGCCATAACTCTGTTGGTGAGTCTTCCCGGGAGCGTGAAGTTGTCATTCACTGTACTTTCACGTAATCTTTTTTGCCTCTTTCGCCTCCCTCGACGCAGGGTAGCCGACCTGGCACGATCTTGGCACCCCAACCTTCTAAAGTCTTTCTCCCGCTAAATTGAACACTAGCGCTCATTAGCAAGCTGATTAAGGACAGCAAATCATCCTTTGATACCCGCCTACATATCCATGGACCACCGAGTAAATAAACAGCCCGCCAATCGATCTGTTGATTCCACTTCGACAGCTGGGATTATCTGATTGGCAAAGCCTTCCCGTCCACGTCACTACACTGGGACAATACTACAGGGCAAGTTAAAAAGAATCCTGCTGACATTTTTTATTACAAGGGTGTTCACAGCATTTCACAACAACAGACCCACCGCCGCTCGTATTTGGTGCCCTTACCATGGGCCAACTAAGCGCCTACCGTCTCTGAGCTCGTCTTCCAAACGCTTTATTGGAACAAGCGCAGCTGCGTATAGTGTTGCGACTCGGATGAACTAACTTGCACCATGCTTGTACTCACCTTGTCAACGAAGAATGCCAGGCACGATGCGTAGACTTTGCCCATGTCACTGACCTGCTCCTCAGAGGCCGCCGATTCCTGCGCCGCGCGCAACAGGCTCTCGTTGGCGGCGGCCACGTAGTCGCTCCTCAGTGACGCCATGTACGATGCGTTGTGATAGGCGGGCGACGTCCAGTCTCGCTCAATCTTCGTGGCCGTTGCAGACGACCGCCAGTGGCCACACGCAAACGCGTAGAAGTTGGTGCAAGGGTCGGCCAAAACGTTCATGGCGGCGGCGATGAACTTGACGGCAGTAAGGCAGTCGGGAGAGTTACAATGCTTGTCCATTTCCTGAACAAGGGGCGAAGAAGATGTCGCTTGGCTTATTGGGTCCTCAAAGATTCGAATCAAAGTAAGCAAAGCCCATATCACCGTCATTGCGCAGCGACCGATAGTTACAGTCTCCGAAAAATTCGTATTGTTTAACACCTGAAAGCAGCACAGAAGCCATGAGAGACGTCGTAGTGAAGGGATCCCCGGATTGAGTTTCACTAAGGACCTTTTTTCTTGGGTGCACCGTAAGTTTTGTGAACGCATATCCGCATATCACTCGCGCGTGATTCCGGACGCCGTGGTACCCGGAAATGGAACCAGAGCCCTCGTGCTCCGAAGCAGAGCTTCGTAGCCCCTACTGAGCCACTGCGGCGGGCCACCGCCCAAAGCCATCGCACATTCGCGGAGTCGCCCTAGGCGGTCATTGCAGGGAAGGCTGTGAACTCGTTATGCGCGAAGCCGGTACCGTGCAAACCGAATGGCGACGTGCAGACTCGGCCAAGTTGCACTGACGAATTAAATACCGACATGCACATCCTGGACAAGTTCAGGGAGTGTAGACGAATTCAGTCGACATATATTAGGTCAGTTTGGCCCATTTTGTAAGGAAAAGGTTGTAGTCCGTCTGTGTGTCAAAGAAATTCGACCTTCAAGCCCTATACTAATGTACAAAGTAGATATGCAGTTATGTAACGCACAGTACGAAGTGCAATACTATAGCAATGGGCAAAACAAGCAGGGATTTTAGCCTGGAAGTCTCGCGATGTAGTCTTCGCACTTCGTTCGCTTTTCTTGGCGCTGCAGCGGAATCATCGTGTAATTCACTGTATACACGTCGTCTCGCACCTTGAACCAGGTAGAAGCCGTGAAGGCGGCGCCATCCAACCTGTGCGCCGCGATGAGCCGCGCGAGGAGCGCCATGACGGCCACGAACGCCGCGCACAGGATGGCCACGAGGATGGCGCGGTTCATGTGCGTGCGGTTACGGCCCATGGTTTCCGTCGATTTGCCGTTCTTGCGAGCTCCACCAGCCGCGATGCTGGAGCCGCCTTCATCCGGCAACACCTCGGCCGCACTCCGAGGAGCCTTGGCAGCGGCTGGACTCTCCACCTCCATGACAGCCTTGTGCGGCACGACCTGAGTTTGCCAATTCCGTTACGCTACCTTCAAATGGGAAAAGCCGAGAACATTTCAGTGCAATAGGGCATTTGATGAGTCGGCCCCTGACCACTTAAAGAACAAAGCCGCACGAACATCCGTATACATATTTTTTACGTAAAGATATATATATATATATATATATATATATATATATATATATATATATATATATATATATATATATTCGGGTGGGTTGCATCAACATGCAGGCACTACATGCACAAGTCACAATATCCAGGTAGCTAATTAATACGATTCGCCAACTACGCTTTTATTATTCACTCTAGGGCACGATTTGCAATTGCGAAACTTAACCCGAGAAGTGGTGAAGTCATGCTGGCTTAGGAAAAATCCTGAGACTACCACCACTTCGAAGTTAGCCACCCCACGATGTGCGTAAGAACGCAGTTGGCGTTCCAGTTGCTACGAGTTTTACTGACTATTAGCGGGAATGGCAGCCCACATCTGGTCCAGCGCAGAGAGCAGCCGAGCAATTCCAGCCAAGCGCCAGCGCGAGCAAGAACAGCGACACCGATTCTTTTGTCTTTGTCTTCCTCCCTTCAGGAGTCATGCGGCCGCAGCAACGCTTGTGCTATCTTCGTCCTTACAATGCCCCCCCCCCCCCCCAACTCCGGGAGATGAGTAGCCATCCTGGCGACTCACGGCGACAATACGATAAGGGGATCATAATACGGTTTAAGCAGGTTGACATGCACTGACTCACGACCGCGACGACGCAGGTCGGCAGATGGAGTCAAAAGGTTCGACCACATAGTTGACAGCAGATGTAAGAAACGAAATGGGCATGGGTAGGACATGTAGTGAGGAGGGAAGACAGCCGGTGGTCATTAAGGTTTACGGAGTAGATTCCAAGGGAAGGGAAGCGTAGCAGGGGGCGGCAGAAAGTTAGGTGGGCGGATGAGATTAAGAAGTTTGCAGGGGCGACATGGCCACAATTAGTACGTACATGACCGGGGTAGTTGGAGAAGTATGGGAGAGGCCTTTGCCCTGCAGTGGACGTAACCAGGCTGATGTTGATGATGATGTACAGGCGACGATCTGATAGGGTCCGTGGTATTGAGCCAGCAGCTTAGAGCAAAGACTGGGAACATGAGGCAGAATCCATAAGCAAACGAGCGAGTGAACACGGAAAGTGGTAGCGCTAAGGTCATTGTCATGCCGATTCGGCTAGTGAGCTTGACCTTCCGTCGTGAAGGTACGGGCAAGTTGGCGGCATTATTCAGCGTACTTGGCTACTTCTGATATGGGCCTAAATTTGGAGGCCTCGGGTTGGTATGGCAATACTGTATCGAGCGCGCAGAAGCGTTCTCGTCCATGCAACAAAAAGAACGGCGAAAAACCTATGGTCGCTTAAGTCGCGGTATTATAAGCGTAGGTAACAGAGGGGAGAGACATGTGCCATTTGGAGTGATCCGACGCGAGGTATGTGGTGAGCATGTCGCCAAGAGTGCGATTGAAGCGCTCACTTAATTCATTGGTCAGAGGATGGTACGCGGTAGATTTGCGGTGGATGACGTTTCACTCGGCAAGCAGAGCTTCACCCACTTGGGAAAGAAAGACACACCCTCTGTCGCTGAGGAGTTTTCGAGGCGCGCCATGTCGAAGCACGAAATTGCGCAGGATGAAGAAAGCAACCTCGCGTGCTGTAGCTGCAGGAAGGGCAGCTGTATCAGCATACCGGGTGAAATGGTCAACACCTTTTATTTATCGGTTTCCAGACGTAGTGCACAGGAGTGGGCGGGAAAGGTCGATGCCGACGCGATCGATAGGCAGCGCAGGGTAAGGTAAGGGCTAAAGAGCGCCGGTCGAGCGTTCCGGAGGAACCTTGCGTTGTTGGCAGGCTTCTCAAGCACGGATGTACTTGAGGACAAAGCTGCACATACTGCGCCAGTAGAAGCGTTGGCGCAACCTTGCGTAAGTTTTCAGCACGCCTGCGTGAGCACTCTGCGGGTCGGCACGAAAAGCAGCGCAGATGTCGGTGCTCATGTGACTGAGTACGACGAGAAGCCGCTTGCGACCATCCGGTATATAGTTGCGGCAGTAGAGCAGGTTGTCTCGCGTGGTAAAAGGAGAGGTTTGAGGGCGCAGCGCGCGGGAGGGCGTGATGGTGGTAGAATCCGACAAAAGGTCGAGCAGAGCAACAATCCACGGATCCTTCCGTTGCTCCTAATGCATGGACTCGACGTTGAGCGCTGAGATAGCGGTGTACTGTGCCGAGAGAGATGATGTATCATGGAGTAAGGGCCCAGCGACCAAGGCGGCCCGAGGGGTCTTTCAAAGTTGGCAATCAGTAAAGAGCGTGATGGTCCGTGACGATGTAAAAGGGTCGTCCGTAAAGGTAGGGTCGAAACTTCCCAAGAGCTCAGAATATGGCCAGGCACTCGTTCTCAGTGGTTGAATAGTTAGCCTCGGCCTTTATGAGGGTTCGGCTGGCGTAGGCGACAACATACTCGTTCTAGTCAGGCTTGCGTTCCGCGAGCACCGCACAAAGGCCCACGCCACTTGCATCTGTGTGTGCATCTCTGTAGGCGCTCGGATATCGTAGTGCCGCAGTATCGGAGGAGATGTTAGCAATTGGCGTAGTGTCTGGAATGCATCTTCACATTCGGGAGACCAGGGGCCGTATAATGTAAAACAATTCCAATATGTTTTTATTCCAATCTCGTGACGTCAAATTTGCGTAACCGGCGACGCAAGCATCGGGAAGTCACCCGCACGGTTGTCTGAACAAACCAATCAAACGCTCTCCTCGTTCTTAGGAGGTCCCTTTTGTTTGCTTGAAAAACGAATAACATTGCCTACACTCAGCCGCTTGTCTTATCTAATTGGCTCATAAGAGGCGAGGAGCACGCTCAAGTGAAGAGGGATTCGATGGGGCCGAGCCAGTGCACCGAAAAAAGATAACCGGATGAAGAGGGTGGTGAAGCCGTCTGCGATTGGTCTGGTTTTTCTTACTTAGCTTGCGGTGGCTCGTCGACAAGCGCGGCGGCATGCAACGGAAGCTTAAGAACGACACTAAAACTGATCCTCAGCAAAGAAGAGTTGGCAGAACGAAGTCGTAAACGTGCCGAAAGTGCCCGAAAACGTTACACTGCCACGCAAAAAGCTTCATTATACGCAAATAAACCCATGCTGTCTGGCAGGTGCGAGTAGCCAGTGCCTGAGCGATCGACGGCAGCCATCTTTTATTCAATTCGGAACGGGGCAGCATGAGGCTATTCAGAAGAAACTTCAGTTTTGTTGGGCATATTAATGCATCTTTAACGCGTACACGTCATTTGATGCCGTGAGTTTTTGCGGTTTTGCGACGTCGCGTGACAGGCAGGTGAAGTGGGTGCAGCCCGAAACTTTCGACCAATAGCCGAGGGCTAATGTCGAGAAGGCGTCGAATGAGAAATAACTATTTTTCTTTTGTTCGGTCAAATTATGCATATTCACTCTGTACACGTCATATCAGATGGGGAGCTATCGCGGTTTTCGTGACGTCGCGTGAGACAGTTGAAGTGGGGGTGGTCCAAAAAGCGTTTGACCAATCGCGGAGGGCTGATTGCAGAATTGGAATAGAAAAGTTTGGAATAGTTTTACGTTATAGCGCCCCAGTTAGACATGTCGGTTCCAACAGTGAGAAGGCGCGTAAAGGAGCGATAACGGTCGCGAAATTGCGCACAAAGGGACGAAAATAAGAACAAAGGCCGACGAAGCTCCGCCTGTTCTTCAGTGACGTCGGTTTAGGGAATTCGGCGACACCTCCAAGTTTCTCAGGATCATGGAGGACGCCATCTTTGGATACAACGTGTCCCAAGATTGTCAAGGTGCGAGCTGCAAAGCGACACTTTTTGATAACCGACTGAAGACCAGTGTTTCTAAGACATGTCAAGACTTGGTGGAGACGAGAGAGGTGCGTCGAAAAATCTGAAGAAAGCACGACGATGTCATCAAGGTAGCACAGACATATGCTCCATTTGAGACCGCCAAGTATGGTATTCATAATGCACTCGAAAGTTGCGGGTGCATTGCAGAGTCATAATGGCATGGCGTTAAATTCATAGAGCCCATCAGGGGTGACAAACGCTGTCTTAGGACGATCGCACGCGGCCATGGGAACTTGCCAGTAACCAGATCTCAGGTCCAATGATGAGAAGTGCTGGGTGCCTTGTAAACAATCAAGTGCATCGTCAATTCGGGGTAAGGGGTAGACGTCCTTCCGTGTTACTTTCTTGGGGCGGCGGTGATCCACACAGAATCGAACAGAACCATCCTTTTTACGCACTACCACAACTGGAGGAGAACATGGACTCTGGCATGGTTGAATGATGCCATGCTCGAGCATGTCATTCACTTGATCGTTGATTACACCACGCTCCGCCGCTGAGACGCGATAAGGTTGTTGTCTGAGGTGAGGCTGGGACCCGGTGTCGATGTGGTGGGGAACACTGTCCGTACGACCCAACGCGCCTTCCGTACTGTTGAAGGAATAGCGGAAACTATCTAGGAGGGACAGAAGTTGGTCGTGGTGTTCGAGGGAAAGGTTGGCGTCAGCACACGAATCAACATCTCTGTAGGCAACCCGGAGCTCTTCGTAAATGGTGTCATGGCGTACAGCGAAAGTCCAGGAGAGTAGACCAGCACGCACAAACAATCCTATATGCCAATGGGTTCGACACATCCTCGGCATGTTAGTTTTCACGGGTTAACCCATTAAAACTAACGTGCCGAGGATGACGAGGCCGCCTTTGACGAAGATAGGTCCTCCTATCTAAATGTTGGCCAGCATTTTTGAGGCACCTTATCCGTGTTTATAACCTTTATACCACAGGGTGCTATTCCATCTGTCAGCCCATTCTTGATCAACTGCATCGAAGTATTTTGAACGTTGTCGCCGATTCTGTACCGTAATAGTTTAGTCTCATAATATATGCGCACGCGACACGAATAGTGTTTTACATTCTCGGATCTAAACGGGTACCAGTGATTATTCTGTAATGCATACTGTGGCTCACATGTACAAATGCTGGACGTACTTGAACCGTCATTCACATTTTATGACCGACGGATGACTGTGATCACCGCTATCGTTGTGATACCAATCTTGTCTTTCTAAGCACAAGTACGCCCAATAAAGAATTCATTCTTAACCCATATTCTTAGTAGTAGAGCGCGATAATATGAGTGGACTGAGCGACAAATTAGGTCAACAGACAGTGTAGGCAGCAGCCACCAAAATTACACTTGGGCATGTTTTAAAGGCTGGTCCGACAGGCCCTCTAGGAGCTCTTTATCTCGTCCACGGCTCTGTCCTCGAATGCCACGAGTGATTGATATTTGCATTGTACACAGCTTTAGTCGCGAGTGCCATTTTACCGGTCAATCGAACGAAATCCCGTCAGGCAACGAAATATGCGAGACTGCCGTCATAGAATTTTAGGTGCGCGATGTATAAGGATAGTTTCCTAATTGAAATGCCTCCACTCACTCTATTGCTTTAGCCATAATATGTTAGTTCACCTACGCCGTGCACATAGATAATGCAAGGATGGAAACTACAAGCCTCAAATACCAGTACACACAATCGGCATTAGGGCGGTGGTTTTTGAGTGATTAAGAATGAATGCATACGACTGTATAACCTGTTAGACGCATTTCTTTTTTTTTATTTCCTTCTTTTCTTCTTATGTTATGCCGGCAAATCCACGCTAAACAATAGATCGATGCTCAAATGAAGTGTGCGTTCAATAGCCTTAAGCTTTTCCTTTTGTGGTCAGCCGCAGTGCTATTCGGAATGCTTACCTGCTCAGAATATTTGTCTTTCTCAGTCGCTGAGCTGAGCAGCTCCGTTTCGGTAGTTTGTCCCTCCTTATCCTGCAGCTGAGGGGCGAGCAGTCGTTTGTGCGTCAGTGGCGTTGCGACTGCTTTGGGCTCCTCGGGGGCAGCCTCTCTGTAAGAAGAGCGCAAGCCGGGCATGGCTCGTTTACGAGGGGACTTGCTTCTACGGGACTTCTCGCGGTGGCGCCGGCCTCTGTCTTCAGACCGCCGCTCGTCGTTATCCAATGTTTGTTTCTCCCGCGCGAGTAAATCGGGTTGCTCCGCGGGATGCTTGATTGCAGACCCGGGTTGCACATCGTCCATTGAAGCTGCCTTGCCACCGGTAGTGAGGCTAGCGTAGCGGGAACGCCTCTTGACTCGCCCGCGGGGAGCAGCCGCTGTCTTCCTACCTGGTTCCTCGTCTGCATCTGGCTCGTGTCCAACAGCATTTATTTTGCTTTTCTCGCGTGGGCCTTCGTGGACGTACCTTTCACCTTTATCATCGGACATATTCGGTGTCTTCGCAGGCACGGCAGTTTGCTTTCGGGCCCGCATCGTTCACTTCGTCTCTGTCTTCGTCCGCAGTTTCTTCACCGGGCGCTGGTGTTAGAATGAACGCGTGCGGCGAACCCAGCGTTCTCCGCAGGGCCTGAATTCTTTAATGATCATGATGATTATGATTATTACGAGACTAGGTATAGCCTGTACCCATAATGTGTAATGTGCCAAGATTGGGGTGGTTTAAGAAAACGCAATAATAATAATAATAATAATAATAATAATAATAATAATAATAATAATAATAATAATAATAATAATAATAATAATTAATAATAATTAATAATAGACATGAAACGAAGAAGGAAGATGTAAAAGTAGTAACAAGAGTATACCAAGTAATCGATTAATCAGCCCAGATGAATGGAAATTAGTTGAAAAGAAAAAAAGGAGAAGGTTCATTCGATGATTCGGCAAGAATTCGGAAGAAAGATAAAAAGACGCGGTTTTGGCCCGAATGGCCAAGCATTGATTGCGACAGCAAGTTAGCAGACAGCCATACGAAGCAAGTATAGTACTTTTATCAGCCATATCAACTTGTAAAGATTCGCTTGCTATCCAAATTAGTAAGCATGGTGTCAGCGCGCAGAGCAAACATGAACACATCACGCTCGATGACTACGGATACTCGCTGTCAAAACGCTGTTATGAGGTAACGCGGCGGCAGCAGCAGCGAGCGAAATGACATTCGTGCTGTCTATCGCTTCAACGCCAAGTGAGCGCCGAGGACATGTGCGTACAGCACGCACAAAGCTACGAGCCGCCGATGTACCTAGACCCTGTCCTCAACGCAGGTAGCTCTCATGATACGGCAGAGCGACCACGCGCAACCGCCACATGCGCAGTTTCAGCCGGAGAGAATTCCCTCCCCCGGCGCCTCGCAACGCTGGATGCCTCGCACGCCAGATCAGACGGCGCGCTTTTTCTTCGTATTCGTTCCTTTCGCGCGGGCGAGAGATTGAGCCGCGATCGTCGGCTCCCCTCGCACGCTTTCATTCCCACATACAGCGTAGAGCGCATGGCGACGGTATCTCCCTTGGAATTTATACGGAACCTCACGGTGATGCCGACGCCGACGACAGAAATGAGCTTGCAGTGTCCATATAAATGTTATCTCAATGATAGGAAGAGCAATGAAAGGAGAAAGGAACATGGCAAACGAGACAGACAGTAAACAGAACGGCAAGCTTTTTTTTTTTTTTGGAAATACACGCCCAGCCCCGTCACGGCTGTCTAGAGTTTGGGAGAGGTGCTAATATAGGAGCCGTAACGCAACAGAGGCCCAAGTTCCACCTACCTTGAAGCTGGAACGCACGTAGTAGCTTCTGAGCGTGCGTTCAGAATATGGAGTTGCGAATGCGCAGCTCCCCTTTTCTGATGATTATGCCTGGCGGACAGGGAGTCGCCACACGCGGGTCTGTGGGTTGAGCCAGAAGAATGTTAGGATGAAAGGGAAGCGGAATGCCGCAATAAAAAAACACCGAACACTTTGGGGCTACAGTCACAGTGTCCGGGTCGGAAGTTAACCAGAGGTATGCGCGCCAATGGAAATTGGGGGCCCAAGGAAAAACCTCAAATTTAGCAGTGCTGAGTGACATATTGTGGGCTCTTGTTTCAGAAGAAAATAATTTTTGAAGAAATCCTCAGGAACATGGATGAAAATTAATGGGCGAGTAATGTCTGTACAGCAAAATTGAGGTACAGTAAAATCTGTATCTCATTATAGCGTAGACACGGAATGAAGGAAGAAGTCGAGAAAATTGACAACCAAGTACAGTGTAAGTTTCATGCTGTAAAATAAGGTACAGGATGAAAGGGAACTTAAACAAGGAGTCATCAAAAAAAAGTGAGGGGAACAGAGTCGGTAAAGTATATGCAAAGGGTGGAAACAACGAAAAAACATCCACGAAGGTTTAGAAATTTGGCAAGAAATAACTTAGCAAGGAAAATATCTACAGAAGGGCTGTGCCTGGCTGCCTGAGGCTGGAGCTTGCTGCCTAAGGGCAAAAATATACCGGAGCAAATATTCGCAACAGGATGAGGCATGCGTATTCCCCAACAAAAGTCTGAACACGACTCAGTGCATCGCAATGAAATGGCAAAATATTATCCCAGCAGGGCCCGTAGGAAATGTGCACCTCTTAGAAGCGCTGGGATTAAAAGGGGGTGGAAGCATTAACTGGCCAGCCGTGGAAATAAGCAAGGGACACTTAGAGCATTGGTGAAAAAGAAAAAAAAAGAAAGAAACAGAAGGCATTGATAGGACTGGGGCCATTACATGCATAGGTACAATATAGAGGTAGAGGATTTAATGAAGAAAAGGAAGATCAAAGAAATATATAGGCAAAATGCAAGACTGCAACATAGACGTGGTAAAACGCTATTAGCTCAAGTAGGCTAGGTGACTGTCGCCGCCCCAATTCAAAGGGAGTGCAAACAGAATGGGCCATTATCACCGTCATCATTATTATTGGCATGATCGTCATCAGCAGCAGCAGCGTACAGTTACTCGAAGTGCGCGACCCCGCTTCGGAAGTGCACCACTCCCGCGCTCTATTGATAGCCGCGATGTGGTCTTTATTAAGGATAACACCTTATATGCTGCGGTTTCCAGGCGAAGCTGTGCCTGACTAACGGTACAAGCGCTACGGACCTCGAGTCTTCTGAGATATCTCGTAATGAAGCTGTGAAGACATTTTTCCAGGAGCGCTCTGTGAATAGTGAAAAGAAATTAAAAACAGGATGTTGTAGGAAAGAGAAAAGATAAATGCAAATACATGTGAAACAGATGATCAGTGAAGCCCACAACATGACCAGGGATTAAAGAACCACAGCTTCTACCCCCTGATATCCCATTCCCAAAGAAACTGTTTTTCTTTTCTCTGTATTTTTCACATTTCTAATCTGTACTAACCCTTGCCAACATATATTTAAGGGCGTTTTCCTGTTCTTGATAGGCTTACTGTTCACTTAAACGTGAACCACTTGAGTTTTCTTTTTCTTGCTACTTCATGTCACCGTCTTCTTGATCTATCGCCCTTGGTGGGTCCGGGCCATTATCTCGCAACAGCCATAACGACTTTTGCGTCTTTACGTGGTCGTCACAGGTAAGACCACATAAGTGTACTAAGTCGAGAACATCGAGGGTGGGTTGAGCCTGTCGTCCGTTATTGTCTTGCGCCTCTTTTCAGAAAGGCGGCGGTGTTACAACACCTTTCTCCCTGCTGTGTCGTCACGTTTCAAAATTTGGCCAAAATGAGGTTTTCCAGTTCCGATAATTCATGGAGTTTTATGGCTCAAGAGCTGTCCACCCCCCAGAGCGCCAAAGTATTTGTAACCTGGTCACCACAATTCGAGAGACATGAGCAGGATGGTTTGGCTCTAAAGGGGTATAAGAGTGCCTACAACAGAGTTATTCTGTTATAATGAGAACGACTGTGCAACACAAAGCAGACGGTAGAGTGACAGTAAAATTATGTGCGTTGGTATATTGCAGCACACTGGTGTGCTGTTTCGTTGTCATTAAGTTAATGAGACGTCAGTTTAACGACGTCGTATCTCATTCGGCCACTCGAAACAAAGAGGCGGACATGGGATTACGATATGCTGTAGGAATCCAACTTCTGACCTGTACGCGAAAACTAATCCATCAGGGGACAGTGCTTTAGTGGATTTTATTTTTCTTTCAAATTCCGGGAAACATCAGCGCTAGATTCGTATTTGTTTTTCTTCCCTTCATTTCCCTTTCTCTCTTCTAATTCGGCACAGAGCGTTTTGTAATTCGTCAGTGACTTCTCTAACAGGTGCGTAATTCTCTCGGCCATAGTCCGCGGGCGGGGGGGGGTAGAGGGGGGCGGGTATGTCTTGCTCTGCAATTGGATGCGGCGCTCATGGATGTTAATGACTGAATGCAACCGGTCACGATATCGCAGTGGCTATATTGGGTTCTGCTTCTGAGCACGAGGTCGCGAGTTCGATTACCGGCCGCGGTGACCGCATCGCGACGGAGGTCGAAATGCAAAAAAACGCTCCTGCACTTTAGGTGCGCATCAGAGCAAGCCAGGTAGGTCAGACTAATCCGAAGACCTACACTGCCGCGTTGCTCATAGCCTCGTTTCGAGACGCCAAGCCCCGCAATTCATTTAAAGTAATATTTTTAAACATGGCAACTGAAGACGTCTAGTTAGCAATTTCTACCGTGTCGATATACCCGAGAGTATTTTTATACTATATGGCTTATTATTATCAGTGGTTCTAACACTAGCTAGCAGCGATACATTATGTTAGCAGCACAGAAGCATGCGACTGGCCAGCAGTGCGACGTGGTCCGATTTCCGTTCCGCGTAATACGTACGTTTCTCAGCTGAGCTATAGTTGGCTCATACTTTCAAGAAAATCAGCTGACAGACGTTTCGAAAAGACGTAAAGTAGACGACACGTTGCAGAACTACGAACTGAATCTTTATTGACGTTGAAAGGGTATATATACCAGGTGTTTCTGCGAAGAACATTAAGTAATATTTAAAAATCGTCTTTGGCACATCGCACGTTTCTAGTCCTTTAGCCGGTCTACTCAAAGAGGCGGGCATCACGGGAGTGAAAAATCAAAATGGAGAATCGACTAGTTACAATTTACGAATTAAGTTTTAAGCAGTTAACTTACAGCACATATTCCAATTTACAAATTGTAGCCTGTGATTGCAGGAATATCCGACAAGGAATATCCAGTTGAAAATAATTATTTGAGTAGCATCATTTTGGAGATATGCGACATCAAACTTGCAGTAAAAAATGCACGGTCGTTTAACTTTTTGAGAAAAAAGCCGTGTTATGCATTGATGCATGAAAGTAACGGGACTGCCAATGTATTTTTCGCAAAGTTCTGGAAAACATCAAAATAAATGTCATCCTGAGACTTGGTTTCACTTGAATCGCCGTTGTGTTCTCCCTGGCTACACTTTGTAAATTACTTTATATGCTGTAAGGTTACTCGTTAAAAAGTTAATTTGTGAATTTTACTAATTCGTCGATTATACATGTGTTTCGATTTCTCGTTAAAATAATGCCTGCCTGTGTGAGCAATAGAGCTGAAGGATTAGAATGCTGGTATCTGCCACACGTGACTTTTTGAACATTTCCTAGGATCTCTGTCCATATGAGGACACAGGACAAAATACATGTATCTGTACTACATCTCACAAGTCGTTTGAATCACTGGAGCAAAAATGACTTATATATCTAGCCTCTAACGCCAACCCAGTGACCCATGTTGTCTGCTTATAGTTTCTGCTACTAAGCACTGGTGGTCATGATGCCGTCGTCGTAGTTTCATCGTTATCATTCCAGCTTTGTCGTCCGACTCTCGTCACACCATCGTCGTCATACAGTCGATGCCATCCCTTTGTCGTCATAACTTCGTCGTCCGGCCGTTATCGTACCATCGTCATCGTTTCAGTAACGTCATCCCATTGTCGTCGTGCCGTCCTCGTCTAACTGCTTATGTCATTCCATCGACATAATTTCACCGTAATCTTGCATTCGTCATTCTGTCAAGATCATGCCGTCGTTGTCGTGCCATCGTCGTCGTCATACAGTCATCGTGACGCGGTCGGGGTTCCATCATCATCATCATTCCAGATTCGTTATACGATTCTCGTCATACTGTCGTCGTTACGCCATCGTCGCTATGCACTCGCCATCATCCCATTGTCATCATGCTGTCGCCGTCACGCTGTCGTAGTAATGCTATCGTCATCATTGGGGACTCGTCATACCGTTGGCGTCGTGCCGTCGTCGTCATACCACATTCGTCGTTCCTTTGACGTGATTCCGTGGTCGTCATACAGTCGTCGTGCCGTCTTGGTCATGGCCAACCCTGGCAAGCAAGCGTCACAACAATGTGGGCCGATCCCGGAGACGATTGTAGGTCGCATATAGCCGAAGCAGTGGATATTTCCGAATTACCACTGCAGATTCTCAATGACGCCATCTTCAGCAATACGGTGTATCGCTACATTGCTTAAATACCAATCTCAATAACGACGACAGTAATGGAGAGATGGGCTATACCAGATTTTTTTTATAAATTGGGATATTCGCAAAATATTGAATATACAAAAATATACAAATAACTATTGTTGCGTTTCATACATCATTCGGTGCCCGTATATTTCTCCAGAAAAATTAGACACCATTTCGTATGTTAATATTGCCAGCTAATTAACAAGAGCCGAAGACATACCCAGCATGCTGCACTAGCCCCCAAATCAATTACTGAACTGTATTATACCACTGAGCGAGCAGCTGCGTGCTCTCTATCTGAGTTCAGTGCTCCTTTGCATGGCGATACTTTAAATTCCTGTTAATGTGAGCGGCATTCTTGCCGTTGTCACACCAGCTTCCTTTCCGGCTCTGTAGATAACCAAAAATATGGACCGATCCAGAATATAGTACAGCAAAGGAAACTTGGGCCGATCCCGAAGGTGTGCAGTCTAAACATACGGGCCTAACATCGTTGATGGCACTCTTGAACAACAAAAAAATGTTATTTAAAGCGTCTTGAGTGCTGGGCAGAATCGAAACAGCTCCACACGGGTCCCTCAGGCACAGCAGCCCGTCGCTTCTACGCGCTGAGCCACGGATGCCCACCGGGAGGGAGGGTGTTAAGGGACCCCTCACCAGGTCACATAGCAAATTTTGGTTATACGCCGGAAGTTTTGTGCCCTCTAGGGAGTGTTCTACCGCAAGAATGTTTCATTTTGCCTCATGAATAGCCTAGATGTAGATATTTCAGTGCCGCGAACCCATGATTTCAGGAGGGGAGCGTAACGCTCTCTCCACCTGCCCCTGTCAGCCTCCGCAAGTGAAATTCTTTCCCTGCGTTCCCCCATACCAGAGCCGGAGGATCACGTAACGCATACGTCACAGGCCCCGCCTTCTTTTTTCTTTTTTTCTTTTTTTCTCGCTTTTTTGCTGCGCGGCCCACTTCCGCTACACGAACACTGGGGAATCAAGGGAATGAGGAGGCGCACTGGTTAGCCCGAGGTCTAATCAACCGGTAGATGTGCCCCTCAGACTCATATCCCATGGATGAGGCACAGACGACATACCACGAAATAACAAACTACTACAATCAAAAAAGGCGAATCTACCCGCCTCCAAACGCAAGCCTCATACGAGCGCAAGCCTCGATCCTGCGTCGAATCCAAACTAAGTCGTTCCCCAGCCCACATTGGCTGGCCATAATTACCAACAGGCAATGGAACCCAATATGTCAAAACTGCACAAGGCAAACATTGGCTATCCAAAATCACATTCTTTGGGGGTGCGAGGGCTTACCCCCTCCCAGGTCGCCCCTGCCAGCTCCCTCACAACAGACGTGGGAGGAGCTGCTAAGAACACCGGATCAAAAACTACAAAAAGTCCTCGTTGCCTGGCCGGAAAGGGTCGCTCCTCGTGAGGGGCCATCCTGGGACTCGGGCCTGCCAGATCATAACTGAGCAGAATCTCATTCCAGCTGTTACCACTACCTGAGGCAGACGCAAGCGCATCACAGAACATGATCGCGTGCTGGAACACGGTAGATAATGGCACAGTTTCGCTCTGTGCACGCGCGCGACTGCACGTCATAGGAACGAGAAGACGAAGCGGAAGCACATCCCTCTTGCTAAGGTACGAAGTAAAACAAAGACGCGCAGACATTCAGTTTGTAGGTTTTATTATTTCTCTAAACTTTGATTGGTCTATTGAAGCAACAGAGCAAACAAATAACTGCCGTCCCCTCGAATAATTCTCAAAGTTACGCGCCACTATGAGCGTCGTCACAGCACTGCCACGTGCGTAGGCGCACTTGTGCGATATACGTCGACTCCCCGGCTGGGAGCGTGGCGCCCGCGAGGCATAGGGCAAACGGCGATTGGTTTGAAAGTTGAGCTCGTTCCGCGGCGCGCAGTGATGTAACGCTCAGCAGACACGATCGTTAGCAGGCATTGTGTGCACGGCGCTCGTCAGCTCAAAATGGTCAGACCTGGTGAGCAGCCCGTTAATTGTCAGTGTTCGCATGCTCCGGCGCGCACCACGCTTCTCTGAGCTCATGCGCGGACTTCTCGGGCGCGCCGCTAGTTGCCGCCGCGTGGCCGCAGGGGATAAAGTGACTGGAACACAAAGTCAGTGGAGGTTGCAGCGACATTAGTAGAGAAGTGCACGAGAGAGGATCCCGGCTGCAGTACACGGCCCATACGCACCGGCGCGTCACCGATGCAACCTCGGATGCCACGCCATCTCAGATTGCAGGCAAAGGACTTCGCGCGGACTTCGCAGTGGCACCACTAGAGGTCGCAAAGTGTTGCGAGAAAATAGAATTACTGCATGTTGCTGCCATTAGGGAAGGAGCCATGTACAACAACTGCAAGAGAGAAGCGCAAGAGAGCAGCTCGGCTGCATTGCACGTCTCAAATGTGACGCGTTTCGGCCATTCGCGTAGGATAGTCATTGTAGAGTAGTTTATCCCGAATATTTTACCCTTCCTAACTCAATTAAAACACACATAATCTCCGCCAATAGAAAAAGATTATCCGAGCCATTAGCGTGTCAAGAGGGCTTGTCGATGCTCACTAAAATAAATTATCATTGCAGCAGCGGCGTACTTGCTGAAGGAATAGAAATGGTGCCCTACAGCCTGCAAGAAGTAAAACTCAAGCTTCAAACAATCAACGTGTCATCTCATCTCGAGATGTTCTTCGTATTGGGCCATATTTGGTTCTCCGTAGTGGCCGCAACTTTTTCTTCGGATGCTTTCACACGCATGCTTCCTTTGCAGCACGAAAATGATGAGTAAATGAGGCCTACCGCAGTTCTGATTTGAACGACGACGAAAAAAAGGAGGCCTAAAGCTGCGCGTGACCGAAAGCACAGCCAAAACCGCAGTTCTGATTTTAACGACGACGAAAAAAAGGAGGCCTAAAGCTGCGCGTGACCGAAAGCACAGTCAAAACCACACAAATGGGGACTCGGCTTGTTTCTGCTCGCGACCGCCTCTTTGTGTGGCTCCATATTAGCAACATAATGAAGCGCTCCTTGTAGGTTATTTATTTTTAATGTTGGATGATAGTTTATTCAACTGAAGTAATGGACCTGGACGTAGGCAATATTGTCTTCGTCTTTTTTTATTTTTCAACGAAATTGGCGCTCGTGTTGGTGAATGCGAAGAAGAATTTGCTACTACGGCGCCATTACTGGCGGGCACGCTGTTCCCAGAACGTGCAGCGTGCTGCAGCGGCTTAGCACTGCTTCCTGCACGCGGTGTCGCAACTGGGCCCAGTCACCGGTTTTTGACGTCGCCAAACGTAAGTCTTGTCCTCTGCTACGTCTTGTCCTGCCTTCGAGTCGGTTCTCGGTAGCCAGTTATACAGCTCCGCTACCCGAAGCTCTTTGTATCCAGCTAAATAAAACGAATCTTGGCCATTGGGACCCCGACGACCGCCATATTTGAGAAATAACCTCGAAATCGACAACGACTTGTCTGCTATGAGAGATAAGCTTCGGTGCTCGGTTAAATAAGGAGCTTGGTAGCCATTATGCGTGCCGCTCCGACGTGTAATACGCGGAGTACTTCCGAGGGTAGATAAAATGCGAACACTACGCCGCCGTGGCGGCGTAGTGGCTTTGCCGTTGCGCGGCTAAGCCTGAGAGCGCGGGAACACATTCCAAGCACGGCGGCCGCATTCCGGTAGGGTGCGAAATGCGAAAACGCCCGTGTACCGTAAATTGGGCGAAAGTTCAAGAACTCGACGTGGTCGAAATTAATCCGGATACACCCACTGCGGTGTGCGTCCTAATTGTATCGTCATTTTGGCACGCAAACCGTAAGAACTTCTTTTAAGAAAACGCCAACAGTGTAAAGTGTGTCCGACGGATACCAAATGACACAGAGCGGGCAGACTCGCCCCACAGGACCAGTGGCTATGGCGTTGCGCTACTAAGCTCACTGTCGCGTTGGTTTGCGCTCTGTCGTCCTTTTCTGGTGTGTCATATCGTGGTTGCTGGTTGCACTCAGCGCACAACGTGATGATCGAACAGCAACTAGCCCAATTTTGCGCTATACTCAATGTGCCCTTTCAGTGAGTAACTTTTGAGAGTAATCCGTAGTGTTGTATTACAACGTTACCGATTCGATTACTGACCAAGCCTTAGCCCTCAAATAAAGCCGGAACGCATAAAAGCCTTCACGCCGAGATTTCACTCTGGAGAACCCTAGGTGGCCGGTAATAAGCTGGATCCAGGCATTACGACGTCACTAACGCAAGCAGTAGTTTTCGGTTACTGAAGTTAATCGTTGAGATAATTTTGCGTTTGTGCTGCCCGAAAGCTGCTCTAGGAAATCTACCATTTTATACTTGTCTTAACACGAGCAGCTTTCAACTCATGTTTCGTGAAGGACTGAATAGCGTTTGCCTCGTTTCTATGGTCGAAAAGCTAATATTTATCCGTCTACAGGGAGAATATGAACTGATTTCTCATCGTGATGCAGATTGCGCTAACCTGTTCGCGTATTTTTTTCAGCGAACAATTCTAGTTCATCAGCTGGTCTACTCGAAGCGGCGGACAATACTTGCAAAAAAAATTGAGATGCAAAATCGACTAATTATTAAGAATTCACTAATGAAGTCTTTAACTAATTACATTATGGCCCATATTGCAATTTACAAATTATAGAAATGGAGTTCGCAAGCCGAATCCCGCTTGGAACAAATTTTCAAAATCACACCAGTGTCGAGATATAAATTCCCGAACTTTGCGGAGTAATACATTGGCGTTCCAGTTAACTTGTTAACAAAACGCCGTTTCACGCACTGAAGTGCACAAGTAACTGGAACGCCAATGCATTTCTCCGCAAAGTTGGGGAATTTATATCTCGAGACTGGTGTCGTCCTGAGAATTCGTTCCAAGTGGATCCGCCTTGCGAAGTCCACTACTAGAATTTGTAAATTGCAATATGGGTCATAAGATAATTAGCTAAAAAGTTAATTAGTGAATTCTTGGTAATTAGTCGATTTTGCATATTGTTTTGTGCAAGTTGTGTCCGCCGCTTCGAGTAGACCGGCTCATAAACTAGAATTGAGCTATGTGCCAAAGGCAACATTTAAAAAATATTGAAAGTGTTCGCTGAAACACCCTGTATATCTGCGCCGTTGAATTTTTGAACCTATACATCTGCACTCTGTTGCACGCTGTGGAGACGGCCTCTGCTTGTAGCCACCCAGCCATGAGACTGGCAATTCTTCAAGCGACAAGGTTTGCTTATCCGCTCTGGTACATGTTAGACTTAATCTATCCTGCGTTTTCAGCCTGAAATTTTCCTAAATGTAGGCCTTTCGCTTCATCTTCAACGCTGGGTAAAACCGTCGGGTCATTTTTCATCAAATATCGAATTTTCTTGAGATGCCACGCTTCTAATCCGTCAAGCAAAATGCATCCTTAAATATCGACCGCATCAACCCATTTCTGTGCAGAAGCTTTCCATTAAAATTGCACTGATGTTGCTTTTAACCAGAACAGCTGCTGTAACAATTGACGGGCGCATCCCTGCCACTGATCGCAAAGAGGGTTCAAGGTATGCGATTTATACGCAGTTTATTTGTGTTGAAACATTCCTTCCTATATTTCACTTGCGTTCCCCTCCCTGCCCATTTGTAAATTTTTTTAGGTAAAGTACGCGTAGAAAGCAAACTCCGTTCATAAATCGTACCACAGTCGGCGGCTCAATGACGCTATCCTTTTAGACAGCCTGCTGATTGATCCCCCTCGCAGCAAACTTAAACTGCGATGATACTTAGAAGCCTCCACACAGGTCACAAGGCTAAATGGCCAACTGAAACGTAATAGCAGGAACCTCTAAAGCAATCATGCAATCCGGCAGCGTCGTTGTGCGTCAACCATTTTCCCGTTGCTATAGAAGCTGAAGCACGTGCGCACCTCATAAGTTATAAACTGATGTGAGCGTCCAGGTAGTTTCGTGCATTTAGCGCCGGACACTAATGTAAAAAGTCGATGTTTCGCACGAAAGGCGAAGCTTAGCTTGCGACAGCAAAGTAATAGACAGCTGTACAAACTAGGATAGTAGTTTTATCAGCCGTATATACTTGCAAACATTCGCTTAGTAACGAAATTGAGAACCATGGTGTCAGGGTGCACAGGCAAACATGAACACATCACACTCGCTGAGCGCACACACTCAATGTAAAGACGCTCGCATGAGGAAGCGCGTCAGGAGAACCGCGCAAGGTGACCTTCGTGCTGTCTATCGCTTCAACGCAAAATGAGCGTTGTGAACGCAGCACGCACAAAGGTACGAGTCGTCGGTGCACCTAGACGGTGCCGCGGAGTAGCGAGAGAAGTGACCTTCGTGCGGTCTATCGCTTCAACGCAGACACAGCGGCGAGAACGCAGCATGCACGAAGGTATGAGCCATCTAAGCACCTAGACTCTGCCCTCAACGCAGATCGGTTTCAAGATGTGGCCCGCGCGGCCGCTGAATACGCAGTACAACGCCGCCCCCCTCCCTTCCCTCCCCCGGAACATAGCGCGGGACGGAAGACGGCGTGCTTCTTTCCAGCTTTGCCCCCCTTGCGCGTGCGAGATTGAGTCGCCATCGCCGGCTCTCTTGCACGCTTTCACTCGCACATACAGTATGCGGCGCGCGGCGACGGTGTTATCCCCCTTGGACTTTATGCGGAACATCACTTCCACAGCGACGCCGACGGCAAAAATGTGCCTATAGAGTGCCCATACAATTGCTATCGCAATAAAACGTCGCACGCAAACGCGGCGTGGTTGCGTGCGTTCACGTGAATACCCGGGCCACTTTATGCGTGTGCTTGAAAAGGTGATGTATCCTATCATAATTATTAGCAACCATTGCGACGTATTATTTCGCCGGAATTGTTACTTCGAGATTTTCAATTTATTTACATCTTTACAAAACATTACAGTGAAGGAAGTGCTGCGCCAATTGCGCCAAACTGCGCCGTAAGGGAAATCCGGCTACAGCATGTGCAAAATTGTCGTTTATGGCAGGTATTGCGCCAGGCCTGCGCCAACCCGCACCCGCTCCCAATTCGGAATACATATTTTGCGCGCGAGAGAAGGCGCCGCGCATCAAGCCACCCTTCTTGGCGACTCACCCTCGCACGCTTTCCATCACAGCTACATCATATAGACCTAACGATGTTTGCAAACGGTAGGCACCATCGATACATTCTATAGTATTCTAGGGGGGCGGCGAGGGGGGGAACGCATCGAGGCAACCTAGTATTCTAGGTCCCGTAGCGCCGCGTAGATTCAGCCCACATTCACCACTCCCGCTTGAGCTTTATTTTTATTTTTTTGCGGTGGGGGCGGAGGGGGGAGATGTGACGAAGCCACGATTTCATTATGAGGCATGCGGTAATGTGGAGCTCTACCATAATTTTGACTACCTGGGCTTCTTTGACGTGCACCCAATGCTCGTTCTTGCATTTCACCCCCATCGAAAATACGGCCGAAGGAGACAGTAGTCCTGTCTCGCTGACCGCCGCAATAATGACGACCGACGATGCCTGCGATCTGGCCGTAGCTCGTCAATGTACGCTCATTTTCGACAGCGCGATTACAATCGACTTAAGTGAACTGGTTTTCTCTCTTGGCGGTGTGAATAGCAAACGAAACGTAGTACACGCAAGCCAACCGAGCGGATTCGCTGATCGGCGTTTGCTTTCCATTTGCAAGACGAAACGCCGTCGGGTCGTTGTGGCGATCACGCCAGTGGTTTAGCGCTAGGCGCTGCTTTACGAAGCACTCACACAGTTGATCAACTGTTCTTATATTAAGTATACTACTTCATGTGAAAAACAAATTGTATAAGATTTCTGTGTCGCCGTGAGTGCCAATAGAAGCGATCGCCTGGGCTGGGTGATATAGGACCGGCGAGGTAACGGCCATACAGCGATGCAATCTTAGCTGTTGACCTCGGTCATCCGATCGCTCCAACTATGTACCAACTGTACGTTTTATTTCGCGCACGGAAATTCATTAACACGTATAGGAGCTTCGGTGACATACACGCTGTAATTTATGCAGCTGTGACCATGCTGCCTGCGTACGTGAACATGTGATAGACATCTATACTGCAGGTGGCTCAATTCCTTGAAATTAAAATAAATTATTTATTGTAGCGAAGAATAGGAACACTATAGTGGGCCATCCTCTCCAGCGTTTTCTGGTGAGTCAAGCTCTCCAGCGCTGTTCTTGGGGAACGCCGTTCGTGCTGACAGTCCGTGCCTTGCGCAGACGGTGGGTCCAATCACTGGTGCCTAATAAACACCTTTACAAGTGGTGTAGGTTGCTTCGGGCCTACAACGTCAACCCTGGAACTTGGATCCCGTACCTTACGCTTAACCATGTCTGAAGATGCCTCCCAGCAAACGCCTCCTACTCCATCCCAGCAAGCGCCTCCTCAGTCGGTCCTGTGCTTTGGTGTGCCTCGCCACAGGGGACCTGCCATTTTCGGCGGCGCGGACTACACCGATGTCGAAGGCTGACTGACGACGTAGGAAAGGGTAAGCGCCAACAAACGGGACGATCCCGCAAGACTGAGCAACGTGCTCTATCTCGCCAGTGTCACCAGTCTGTGGTACAACAACTATGAGACTGACTTTCCGACGTTAGTCCTCGTTCGCGGCCTCTTGAATGGCTGTGTTTGGTCGCCCTGCCGTGCGCAAGCTGCGAGCGGAATCGCGTTTGCGAGAACATGAACAGCATCCGGGTGAATAATTTACCAGCTACATTGAAGATATACTCAACTTGTGTAAAAGAAAGTCAATGCGACGATATCGGAGATTTACAAAATCATAAGTGTCTTCAAAGGGATAGAGGACGACGCTTTCAACATGGTACTTGCCAAAAATCCTCACTCCATGACAGACATCATCGCTCTATGCCAAAGCTACGTGCTCATGTCCTGCAATGAAATCTCAGACGCTGTTGCCCTACTGTCTCCATGTGACCGCTTTCTCACTCACGCACGTCTGCTGCTGCCTTTTGAGACAGTGAACGTCACACAGGGCTACATCACCATTTTCGTTTGCAACCCGTTTTCATACCGGCGTGTTGCTGCTTCGAGGGGAATGTCTTGGCAATATAGAAGCTATAGAAGATGTGCAAGTTATGGACGTGCCCAGTAACAATTACTGTGCTAGTTCCAGTGCGCTCAGGGGTGTTCCTACGTCTTACCTACCCCCAGTTATGTGTTCGGTTCTTCTATTGCCCATGCCCTTACATCCAGTCCAGTGATTTCAGCTTTCGTGCCTTCTAGAAGAATTTCGTTCTTCTTTCGACGTAGGGCAATATTCCCTGGGCCGGACGCCAACTGTTACACATTGCATCGATACTGGCCCGCAGCCGCCATGGCGCCAACGTAGGTATAGCGCTCCTCCTGCAGAACGTCATGTAATCAGCGAACAAGTCGACGACATGCTTCGCCGCAAGGTGATACGACCTTCCATCTGTTCATGGGCACCCCCTGTCGTCCTAGTTACGAAGAAAGATGGTTCTGTGCGGTTTTGTGTAGCTGCCTCGGCGTCAACAACATCACTTGCAAGGACGTCTACCCTCTCCCGCGCATAGATGACGCTATTGACGGTCTACAAGGCGCAGAATTCTTTTCATCTCTAGATTTGCGCTAGGGTATTGGCAAGTACCCATGGCAGACGCCGATCAGCTGAAGAGAGCTTTTGTCAATCCCGACGGCTTATACTAATTTAACGTAAGGCCTTTTCACATTGTAATGCGCCCGCAACATTTGAGCACATGATGGACACAATTCTGCTGGGCTTGAAGTGGCACACGTGCTTGTGCTGTCTTGACGACATTGTTTTTGCTCCTGACTTCACCGCGCACCTTCAACGGCTCCCGTCTGTTTTCGTGTTTAACAAACGCAGGGCTACAACTACACCTCAAGAAATGCCGATTTGCTGCTCCGCAGTTGACAATTCTAGGTTGCGTCGTATTCAAGGATGGAATTCTCTTTGATCCAGCCAAACTTCGGTCCGTCGCCGAATTGCCTAAGCCAACGTCCATAAAAGAATTGCGCAGTTTAATTGGTCTGGGTTCCTACTTCAAACGCTTCATTCGCAGTTTCGCCGTGATCATATCACCCATGACGAAGCTACATAGGAGCAACGGGCCCCTTACTTTGTAGTAGTCTGAGTGTGACGAGACCTTCACAAAGTTCCGTCCTTTGCTGACGTCTCCGCCAATTTTGCGCCATTATGACCCGACAGCCCCTACGAAGGTGCACAAAGATGCCAGCGATGTTGACTTCGGCGCTGTTCTTGCCCAGCGCAAACAGGGGTTTCCTGTATATGTCGTGGATTATGCAAGTCGTACGCTTACGAAAGCGGAGTCCAATTACGCTGTGACAGAAAAAGAATGCCTGGCCATCAACTGGGCTCTCACCAAGTTCTGGTCTACTTTGTAAGGCCGTCTACTTGATGTAGTCACGGACCACCATGCACTGTTTGGGGTCATTTTTGAAATATTCGTCAGGCCGTCTTGCTCTATGGGTACTTCGGCAGCAGGACTACGATATCCGCGTGCTGTACCGCAGCGGACGCCAGCATTCTGACGTCGACGCCCATTCGCGCTTTCCCTTGTCTGAGGACAATGCCAGCAGCTAGCTATCCCACTTTGCAATTTCTTCGCTCGACTTCAGCACCATCGCGTCTGAGCAGCGCAAGGACCTATTGGATTACCTCTCCTATAGCCTTGCTTTCTGGTTCATCAGCACCACCATCCACTCGCACGCTGCGTCGTCAAGCCCACCATTTCCCCATTCGCAACAGCCTGCTTCAACAACGCAATTATAATCCCGACGGGCACCAGTGGTTACTAGTAGTACCTCGCAGTCTCCGTTCCGACATATGCGCACCTTTCTACGCCGATCCACTGTGTGCACACTCGGGCGTATTCAAAACTGATCGTAGCCTTCGAAGGCGGTACTGCTTGCGTGGCATGTACAGCTACGTTCAGAAGTTCGTTCGCGCTTCCCCCGACTGTCAGCGCCGGAAATCTCCACTCCTCCTCTCGCCAGCCGGTCTACAACCTTTACCTCGTCCTACCTGGCCGTTTGGGCGCGTCAGCGTCAACTTGTATGGGCCCCTTTCCCTGACATCGGCTGGAAATCGCTGGGCCATTGTGGCGGTTGACCACCTCATGCGATACGCCGAAACTGCAGCCCTCCCAGCAGCTACAGCGAGCGATGTTGCCTCCTTCCTGCTTCATCGATTCATCCTGCGTCATGAACCACCTGAGGAGCTGCTCAGCGATCGCGGACGTGTCTTCCTATTCAAAGTAGATGAAGTGATCCTTAAAGAGGGCCACGTTGTTCATCGTACAACTACGGCGTACCGTCCTCAATCAAACCATTGACCTTACAGAACGCCTGAACCGTACGTACGCTCGGCAAAATGCTTGCAATATACGTCGCTTCCGACCACACAAATTGCGACGTCATTTTGCCCTTCGTAACTTATGCGTACAACACCGCTACTCTGAGCACCACCGGCTTTTCACCCCTTTTCTTACTATACGGTAGGCACCTGTCGCACACCATCGACACCATTCTACCATACCTCGTGAATCTGAATGTGCACCCAATTTTGCCACGGCAAGACATGCTAAAGAGTGCCGCGATCTCACACGGGCCTTTACCTCCAATGACCACTAGCGTCAGAAGAGCACTCGCGGTGACATCACCTCTGCACCCACCTTCCTTCCTGGAGCGCATGTCTGGCTTTCCATTCCTCCCGCTGCCTCTGAGATATCTTCAAAACTGACCAAGTATGAAGGGCCATACTGTATCGTTGAGCGCGCATCCCCCATTAACTACGTGATCGAAACCATTCAACTGTGTTCGCACATGCGCCGTCGTGGACGAGACATGGTCAACGTCGAACGCCTGAACCCGTACTATGATCCACTCATAGTGAACAGGTGTCAGCTAGCCGGACGGCTACCTTTTCGTTCCCGACGGTAATTGTAGCGAAGAGGAACACTATAGTGGGCCATTCTCTCCAGTGCTTTCTAGTGGGTCAAGCTCTTTAGCGCTGTTCTCGAAGAACGCCGCTCGTGCTGAGAGACCGTGCCCTGCGCTGACGGTGGGCTTAACCGCTGGTGTCTATTACACGCCTTTAAATTGTTAAAATTATTTATTGGAATGCTGAATTAACTGTATTTTAGGATTAAGTATGCGCTTATCTTCATCTTTTTATACAACAACAATAAGATGGTACAGGAGTTTAAGAAAAAATACTTGCATATTAGTATAAGACGTATTGCATGCAATGTTTCAGAAAGCACTAACCTATACAGAGCTTCTCCTTGCACCAGAAAAGTAAGTTAGTGCTACGAAGCATTCTTTTCTTTCTACAAACAGCAAATATTCTCCTCCGGAGGCATATATTTATGCTCCAAATTGCGATTTTCCTGCTCTGAAAGCTGCTTCAAAAGGCCAAGTGCCGCTTGCATCACTGAAAATATGACATGCTTGAATTATGTGTATTTCATGTTCTTGCCGAGACAAGCTTGTGCGCCTGTGGCTGCTTGGAAGAGCACGGATTTAAGTTAAATGTCTCCTACTGTTACTCTCGCTTGAGTTGAACAAAACACGCTGTCCTTTATTTAAAGTCCCTCCATGCTTTTTCTGTTTCAATAGAATCTTCACGGCCACTGAGCCACACCACAGCAGCGACTCAGTGACTAGATATGGCATTCTGCACCAGGTCACGAGTTCTATACCCCCGTCTCGACGGCAGCGTTTCGATGGGGGTGGAATGCAAAAACACTCTCGCAGTTACAGTTAGGGGCACGTTAAAAAATCAGGGTTGAGCCGTCAGCACATGACTCAAGGGTTGTTTTTTTGAGGCGTCAAACGTAATCGACTAATTGATTCCAACTGACAAAAGCCCTGCCTGTGGTACTAGGTCCATACCACACGTAGATCTGTGTTTGGGTACCAAATTCGTGGGTTTTATGTAAATGGGAATAGCATTCGTGGCATTGTCGGACCAGTTGTCTTTCCGGCTGCCCAGCTATGCCACCAAATACATGATCCCGAAGGTTGTGCAGTCTAAGACCTATTCCGTTCACATGGGTATATGCCCTCTTCAATGAACCTCTTTGACGGCAACTTGGCTCAATGTGCATGTGCCACAGGGTATGCGCGTGCTTCACAGCAGCGCCTCCAGATGACGCAGTGGGTCGAAAGGGAAGCGCGAGAGAATAGCCCTGCCACAGCACACGCCTAATGCATGAGGCGTATCAGCTATTCGCATACTTGGACAGCCATCTTTGACAATTTGTGCCCAAATTTTGTTCTCTGTGTGATGCTGGGAATCAGTGAGACCGAGATAAGAACGCATCACATACCTGGATAATCTTACGGGAAACGTCGACTGACTAATAATTTCGTACTGGATAATTCTGCTCTTGAATTAGGCTCTAAACGTTGCTGGTGTTTTAGGCTCTAGCCACCATGTTGCTCCGACATCTCTGACACTTTCTAGGTCATGGAGGTGGAGGTATTCAGGTTCGTGAAGTTTGCCGAAGAGCAGTTCGAGGACGACCTGGAGTTGCTCGAGAGGGCCGCCTTTGTCGCCCGAGATGTAATGAAGATGCCTTTACTGCTCGACCCATGCACGCAGGAAAACGAAGGAGGTGCCCGCTGCTGGATGCTGACTCACGCGGTAACTCATTCCGTCACTTCAACCACGTCCACGCAGAAACGTGAAGCGTGCGCATCCTACACAGCACACACTAGCTACAACCCAGTGGTTTACTGCTTGAAATTTATGTTCTTCCGCACAAACGCTTGTCGCAGTGATTTCGCCCACTAGGCACCAGATGTCGTTCTTCTGCTCCTTGTCTGTGCAGATCAGCGAAAAAGGAACTTTACACACATCTAAAGCATATAACTAATACATGTTTTATATTATTTATACAAATAACACATATATATTGACATACATATATATAGGACAGACTGCACCTGCATAAAACAGCTCCCGGAGTAGCTAAGCGATAAGGCAGGCAAGACAATGAGAACTGTTCATATACGACACTTTACATATGCCGAAACACGTTGTACGAGTTCGAGCCGTGAAGCGAGCCAGTTCACTTTATTTCTGGAGGCAGCTCTTACAAACTTTATCGCCGTTGCGCGCGATGCAGGAAGAGCTGAACGAGCTCCTGAACCCCTTCGGAATTGACTTTGACGAACTGCGCGAAGGCAGCCTGGACTTCAACATGATCCATGACGATCCCATGGCTCCGTATGACCCCAAAGCCGCAGTGCTCTTCCTGGCTACATTGTGGTTTCTGCGCGAGCACCGCTGTATCTCGGGCGTCAGCCTCAACGTGTCAGTGCTGGAGCGTTTCCGCCCGGTGCAGTTCCTGAAACTCATCACGTTCTCCAAGCGGGTCGTCACGGCCCACCTGACCGGCGTCGAGGGAATCGAAATGCCGTTCGAAGTGTGCCCCCTGGTTCGATTGCTCGACAAAACGGAGCTGCTTACGCATGTCAGCCTCGACAAGGTGAGCTTTATAAAGGCACGCTTTTTCGAGGCATCACGAAGGACGTGCCGATAATTTAGTCATCTTTACGCGGCACAATGGTGTGACAGCGCTGATAAGGCACCCGCCGTGGTGGCTCAGAGGCTATGACGGAATGCTGCTGAGCAGGGTGCCGCTGCATCGTTTGATTCCCAGCATTCCAAATAATTCGAAACTCACATTCACATATTATTCTAACTTTTCTAACCTTTGTTTGCCCCTCTTCAGTCTTGTAAGACGATCAGGTAAGGAAGGCTCTCGGCTCTGTGTGGTAAGGTTAGACTAGAGTCCAAAATATATAGAGCATTGAGGTGCCTTATGGCTCGTTTGTTTGCTGGCTTGGCCGTGGCCCCACGGGCGTCTCAAGGGCCAATTTTACCAAACCACTCGTGCGACACGTATCTGATGACACCCCGCGGTGGCTAAGTGGCTGTGGCTTCACGCTGCTGATCGCGGGTTGTATACACGACCACGGAGGCCGCATTCCGTTTGGGGTGCAATGCAAAAACGTTCGTGCGCCGTTCTTCGGGTGCACGTTGCATACACTCAGGTTGTCGGAATCAATTCGGAGACACCACTCATTATGGCGTCCTCGATAAATAGTGTCCGGTGTTTTCAGTATTTATTTTTCTTCGAATTCGGGGTTGAAGTGGCTGAGGAGTTCTATAGAGATTTATACAGTACCAGTGGCACAAACGACGATAATGGAAGAAGGAATAGTTTAGAGGAATGTGACATCCAACAAGTAACGCCGGATGAAGTAAAAAAAGCCTTGGGAGCTATCCAAAGGGGGAAGGGGGATTCAGCGCATTCCAAAACTGTAAAAAGAGCTATAGCGTCGCACTGTTTGGAATCGTCTCTTCAGAAGCCGTGCCCGCACCTGATGCAGACAAGTTTTGAGAATCAGGCCAGCCGACTTGTGGCGGCGGGGTTCCCCCATTCGTTTTTGATTGCGGTGGCTGAGACCCTCTTTCAGAAGCTAAAACTGGGAACACGAGTAAAAGATGACCGTCGGAAGACCGACAAGCCTTTGGTTGTGCCGTACCTGCACAAGACTTCGCACAGTCTTAAGAAGGTAGCCAACAGGCATGGTGTTTCCGTTGTTCTTTCGGCACCCAACAAGCTGGCACAGTTATGCCCACGCATCTGCAACTCTAAAGAAAGAGGTTGCCAGCTAAAACATGAGAAGCCGTTCATCAAGTGTGCCACAGGAGTGGTCTACGCCATTCCCTTGAAGTATGGAAAGGCTTATGTCGGCCAAACCGGCCGCTGCATTAATGAACGCTTGGGGGAACATGCCCGAAATTTAAGCAACTTAAAGGACAAGTACGCACATTTGGTCGCGCATGTAATTGGATGCACAGGATGCGAGGCTCGTTTGGGAGAGACGAAGATTCTCGGCAAAAGTGCCGACGCGACGGCGCGCGTCAGTTTGGAAGCGTTCTACATACACAAATATGGCAGCAAGTGCGTAAGCACCCCTTCTGTATCGCTTTTTGCGGCAGAGCTTCATTTTTTGGAAGCGGCTGCTTACTGATTTCATTGTATCTTAGTATCCCTCGCCTATTGTTAGTGTTTGTCTACTTTTTTCGTATTGTTGTTTCTTCGCGTCTAAATGCGTTGACTGCTAGCACGTTCGTTCATCGATGCGCATCGTCATTTTCCCCGTTTGTATCACTCCCTTCCCCCTTCACTTCTGCCTTTCCCCTTATATAAGGCACCCGCCTTCCGTTAATAAAAGTTAGTCGACAGTCAGCGCTTGTGTCCTGTCCCTTATACTTTGTGGTTGCATGTGTTTGCGCTGTAAACAGTTTTCATGTCAAGTATGCACCAACTCGCCCAGAAAGAAGTTTTAATGAACCAAAGGGGGAAGGCAGCTGGGGAGGATCAGGTTAGAGCAGATTTGTTGAACGAGGGTGGGCAGATTGCTCTAGAAAAACTGGCCACCCTGTGCACTCTTAGGCAAAGATACACCCTTTGGAGTGCCTCTTCTGCCACACAACGACAATCGTCAGCTGCCTTGAAGCGTTTCCTTTCTTTAATGCTGCGAGCCCGGTACTTTCCAGTAACGAACGGCATGCACGTTATCAGCATGATAGCATTCCCGACAGGAAATTGGCGGGCGCGGCGTTTTCAAGAAAGGAAACGCATCAAGGCAGATAACGATTATTGTTGTGTGGCAGAAGGGGCACTCCAAAGGGTGTAACTTTGCCTAAGAGTGTATATGCAATGCTTCATGACCTCGAGCGTACCGCAATCTTGGAAAAAGCCAATATAATCTTAATCCATAAGAAAGGGGACGCCAAAGACTTGAAAAATTATAGACTGATCAGCTTACTGTCTGTTGCCAACAAAGTATCTACTAAGGTAATCGCAAATAGAATCAGGAACAGCTTACACTTCTGTCAAGCAAAGGACCAGGCAGGACTTCGTAAAGCCTACTGAACAATAGACCATATTCACACAGTCAATCAGGTGATAGAGAAATGTGCGGAATATAACTAACCCTTATATGTAGCCTTTATTCATTACGAGAAAGCGTTTGATTCAGACGAAACCTCAGATGTCATGGAGGCATTAAGGAATCAGGGCGTAGACGAGCCGTATATAAAAATACTGAAAGATATCTACAGCGGCTCCACAGCCACCGTAGTCCTCCATAAAGAAAGCAACAAAATCTCAATAAATAAAGACGTCAGGCATGGAGATACGATTTCTCCAATGCTATTCACAGCGTGTTTACAGGAGGAAATCAGAGACCTGGAGTAGGAAGAATTGGGGATAAGAGTTAATGTAAAATACCTTAGTAAGTTGCGATTTGCTAACGATATTGCCTTGCTTTGTAACTCAGGGCACCAATTCTAATGCATGTTCACTTAACTGGAGAGGCAAAGTAGAAGGGTGGGTCTAAAGATTAATCAGCAGAAAACTAAAGTAATGTTTAACAGTCTCGGAAGAGAACAGCAGTTTACGATAGGTAGCGAGGTACTGGAAGGGGTAAGGAAATGCATCTACTTAGGGCAGATAGTGACCGCGGATCCGTATCATGAGACTGAAATAATCAGAAGAATAATAATTGGCTGGGGTGCCTTTGGCAGGCATTCTCAGATCATGAACAGCAAGTTGCCATTATCATTCAAGAGAAAAGCGTATAACAGCTGTGTCTTACCAGTACTCCCCTACGGGGCAGAAAGGTCGAGGCTTACGAAAAGGGTTCTACTAAACTGAGGACGACACAGCGAGCTTTGGAAAGATGAATGATGGGTCGAACGTTAAAGGTGCATGTGAAGAGAGCAGATTGGGTGAGGGAACAAACGCGAGTTAATGACATCTTAGTTGAAATCAAGAAAAAGAAATGGGAATGGGCAGGGCATGTAATGAGGAGGGAGGATAACCGATGGTGATTAAGGGTTACGGACTGGGAAGGGAAGAGAAGGGAAGCGTAGCAGGGGTGGCAGAAAGTTAGGTGGGCGAATGAGATTAAGAAGCTTGGAGGGACAACATTGCCACAATTAGCACATCAGCGGGATAGTTGGAGACGTATGGGAGAGGCCTTTGCCCTGCAGTGGGCTTAGCCAGGACGATGATGATTATGATGATGATAATGATGATGATGAGTGTTTATTTCTGCCCCCTTCGAACTGGTGTTTTTCGGTGTCTGATTTCAATGGCGGAGATAAATCGGTATTTATCGCCGCTTGCTTTGTAAATCGACTGTATAATTACTGCAAAAATATAACGCTCCTGAAATGACACAACCTTATTTAGCAGATTCCAAACACACTGCACAATTCTTTATTAACCAACTATGGAAAATACAAATTAAACGCTACGCTTCCAGGAGCATGAAAGCAATACATAAAGTTGTTGAAAAAGATGGGCATGTACATTGTGAGAGAATTGTCAACCATCAGAGCATGCTCCTTACGGCTCGGGAAACGCAGTCCAGAAAACGCACGTTTACGTTTTCGTTCCACACTCGGATGACACGAAAATTTAGGGAAGTTTTTGACAAGACCGGCCATTCTTTGCTGAGCACTCGCCAGATACTTCCAAGGCCAACTTCCCAGAGAGAACTTTGTAGAGTAGATATGGAGTGTAACGGAGAGGTATAGTCGCTGTGGGAGCGCAAAGATCCGGTGAACGGATTCATCAGGGCCGTGGTATCTTGATTGCTATGCCGGTTGTGATCAGCATCATCATCCTAAGCCTATTTTTGACCACTGCAGGACGAAGGCCTGTCCCTGCCACCTCGAATTACCCCTGTCCTGCGCCAACCGATTCCAACTTGCGCCTGCGAATTTCCTAATTTCATCACCCCACCTACTCTTCTGCCGACCTCGACGGAGCTTCCCTTCTCTTGGCACCCATACTGTAAACCTAATGGTCCACCGCTTATCTAACCTACGCATTACATGCCAATAAGAATATCGGCTATCCCGGTTAGCTCTCTCATCCACACCGCTCTCTTCCAGTCTGTTAACGTTATGCCTAACATTCTTCGTTCCATCGCTCTTTGCGCGGTCCTTGTTCTCGAACTTCCTGGTCAATCTCCAAATTTGTGCTCCATATGTTAGCACCGGTAGAATGCGTTAATTTTACACCTTTCTTTTCAATGATAGTGGTAAGCTACCAGTCAGGAGCTGACAATGTCTGCCGGATGTGCTGCAACCCATCTTTATTCTTTGTAAATTTCCTTCTGATGATCAGTGAGTATTTTACCTAGGTAAACATACTCCTTCACAGACTCTAGAGGCTGACTGGTGATCCTGAACTCTTGTTTCTTTGCCCGGTTATTGATCAATATCTTTGTCTTCTCTATATTAATCTTCAACCCCCCTCTTATATTCTCTCTGCTAAGGTCCTCAATCATCTGTTGTAACTCATCCTCAGTGTTGCTGAACAGGA